>NC_088387.1:86387121-86690151 GCF_037993035.2 Macaca fascicularis
AACACCGCATCTGCCATCTAATTTCAAATTGGCCATTATTTTGCCACCTGAGATTTAAATACTTTGTCTTTGAAGCAATCGGGGGCAGAAAGTACACAATCCCTTCTTTAATGTCCACTGAGATATTCTTATTATAGCTGATTTTCATAGCAAATATCAAAGTTAGTTTGCATTCCATAAGCACCTACAAAGTGAGGGTTGGGGAGGTTGCCAAATATATACCGAGCAATATGAGATAGCATATTAAAACAACTCCTTACAATATGGATAACTGCTCACAGATTTTTGAAAATGTGTATATTGTGATTTGCAGACCACAGAAAATAAATATTGTTTGATATATTACTAAGTTACCAGGAGGCAGATTTTGCTTCTCTGGTAGAACTTTAAGGTGCCAAAGGAAGAGAAAAAAAGGGAGATGGGAAGGTATATGCTGATTCTATAAGCCTCTGTGCAAAGAGGAAGCAGGGCTAAGACAAGTTGGAGTATTACAAGGATAGACTTGATTAGATATGGTCAAAACAGGATTAGATATGGTCAAAACAGGGTCAGTCTTTGCAAGGTTAGGCTTTTTCAGTCTCTTGTCCTAGACAAAGATGGTGGTTCTCAAAGTGTGGTCCTCAGACCATAAACATCAGCATCCCCTGGGACTTGTTAAAACTACAAATTCTCAGTCTCTTTATACTTACTGAATCAGAAGCCTTCCAGGTGGGGTCCAGCAATATGGGTTTTTATAACCTCCAGGTGATTCAGATGCCCACTGACATTTAAGAACCAGTCTCCTTGGACAACCCAATTTGTATAATAGACATTTCTGTTAGTATAATAGACAATTTGTATAATAGACATTAATGAATCTTTAAGGATGGAGTCATCAGTATTGGGCAGAACTTCAAAAATAGCCAATCTGAACTAATAAAAACATAGCAACTGATTCTTATTGAGTGCTTACTACTATTCTAAGTACTTTACATGCAAGAACACTACTATTATCCAAGTATTATAGAATAGAAAATCCCTTTGGGAGACCAAGGCAGGTGGATTGCTTGAGCCCAGGAGTTGGAGACCAGCCTCGGCAACATGGTGAAACCTCATCTTCATCAAAAATACAAAAAATTAGCCAGGTGTGGTGGTGTGTGCCTGTAGTCCCAGCTACTTGGGAGGCTGAGGTGGGAGGATCCCGTGAGCCTGGGAAGGAGGAGGTTGCAGAGAGCTGTGATCACACTACTGTACTGCGGCCTGAGTGACAGAGTGAGACCCTGTCTGAAAGAAAGAAAGAAAGGAAAGAAAGAAAGAAAAAGAAAGAGAGAGAGAGAGAGAGAGAGAGAGACAGAGAGAGAGAAAGAAAGAAAGAAAGAAAAGAAAAGAAAAGAAAAGAAAAGAAAGAAAAGAAAAGAAAGAAAGAGGAAGGAAGGAAGAAAAAAAGGAAGGAAGGAATGAACGAAGGAAGGAAGGAAGGAAGGAAAGAAGAAAAGAAGGAAGGAAGGAAGTCCCAGAAGCCCACAGAAGTTAAATAACTAGGCCTAAGTCACACAACATGGCTAGCTACATACCATAATCAATTCCTGTGCCATCTCTTATCAGCAAAACTCGGACTGTTGTTTAAACAAGAAATACATTTCTTCTGGCTTTTACATTTAATATATTTTTGGATTTTTTTTATTCCAAAGGAAATTTTTTAAATTCTCTTTTTCCTTAAGTTATTGGGGTACAGGTGGTATTTGATTATACGAGTAAGTTCTTTAGTGGTGATTTGTGAGATCTTGGTGCACCCATCACCCGAGCAGTATATACTGCACCATATTTGTAGTCTTTTATCCCTCACCCCTTCTCATCCTCCCCTTAGTCCCCAGAGTTTATAGTATCATTCTTATACTTTTGTGTCGTCATAGCTTAGCTTCCACATATCAGTGAGAACATACGATGTTTGGTTTTCCATTCCTGAGTTACTTAACTTAGAATAATAGTCTCCAATCTCATCCAGGTCACTGCAAATGCTGTGAATACATTCCTTTTTATAACTGAGTAGTATTCCGTAGTATATATATATATATATACCAGAGTTTTTATCCACTTGCTGATTGATGGGCATTTGGGTTGGTTCCATGGTTTTGCAATTGTGAATTTTGCTACTATAAACATGCGTGTGCAAGTATCTTTTTCGAATAATGACTTCTTTTCCTCTGGGTAGATTCCCAGTAGTGCGATTGCTGGATCAAATGGTAGTTCTACTTTTATTCTTTGAGGAATCTCCACACTATTTTCCGTAGCAGTTGTACTAGTCTACATTCCCACCAGCAGTACAGAAGTGTTTTCTGTTTACCGCATCCATACCAATATCTACTGCTTTTTGATTTTTTCATTATGGCCATTCTTGCAGAAGTAAAGTAGTATTGCATTGTGGTTTTGATTTGTATTTCCCTGATCATTAGTGATGTTGAGCACTGTTTTTCATATGTTTGGTGGCCATTTGTGTATCTTCTTTTGAGAATTGTCTATTCATGTCCATAGATCACTTTGTGATTTTTTTTTTTTTTTTTTTTACTGATTTGTTGTTTGAGTTCATTGTAGATTCTGGATATTAGTCCTTTGTCAGATGTATAGATTGTGAAGATTTCTCCCACTCTGTGGGTTGTCTGTTTACTCTGCTGACTGTTCTTTTGCCATGCAAATCTCTTTAGTTAATTAGGTCCCAGCTATTTATCTTTGTTTTATTGCATTTGCTCTTGGGTTTTTGGTCATGAAATCCTTACCTAAGCCAATGTCTAGAAGGGTTTTTCCAATTTTATCTGCTAGAATTTTTATAGTTTCACGTCTTAGGTTTAAATTCTTAACCCATCTTGAGTTGATTTTTGTATGAGGTCAGAGATGAGGATCCAGTTTCATTCTCCTACATGTGGCTAGCCAATTATCTCAGCACCATTTGTTGAAAAGGGTGTCCTTTCTCCACTTTGTGTTGTTGTTTACTTTGTAAAAGATTGGTTGGCTGTAAGTATTTGGGTTTATTTCTGGGTTCTCTATTCTGTTCCATTGGTCTATGTACCTGTTTTTATACTAGTACCACACTGTTTTGGTGACTATGGCCTTACAGTATAGTTTGAAATCAAGTACTGTGATGCCTCCAGATTTGTTCTTTTGCTTAGTCTTGCTATGACTATACAGGCTCTTTTTTAGTTCCATATGAATTGTAGAATTGTTTTTTTCTAATTCTGTGAAGAATGATGGTGGTATTTTGATGGGGATTGCACTGAATTTGTAGATTGCTTTTGACAGAATAGTCATTTTCACAATATTGATTCTATCCATCCATGAGCATGGGATGGTTTCCATTTGTTTGTGTCATCTATGATTTCTTCAGCAGTGTCTTCTAGTTTTCCTTGTAGAGATCTTTCAACTCCTTGGTTAGGTATATTCCTAAGTTTTTTTTGTTTTGTTTTGTTTTGTTTTTTCCTGCAGCTATTTTAAATTGGGCAGAATTCTTGATTTGATTCTCTGCTTGGTCGCTGTTGGTGTATAGAAGAGATACTGACTTGTGTACATTAATCTTGTATCCAAAAACTTTGCTGAATTCTTTTATCAGTTCAAGGAGCTTTCTGGAGGAGTCCTTAGGGTCTTCAAGGTAAACAATCATATCGTCAGCAAACAGTGACAGTTTGACTTCCTCTTTACCGATTTGGATGCCCTTTATTTCTTTCTCTTGTCTGATTGCTCTGGCTAGGACTTCCAGTACTATGTTGAAGAGGAGTGGTGAGAGTGGGCATCCTTGTTTTGTTCCAGTTCTCAGAGAGAATGCTTTCAACTTTTGCCCATTCAGTATTATGTTGGCTGTGGTTTCATCATAAATAACTTTTATTATATTCAGGTATATCCCTTGTATGCTGATTTTGCTGAGAATTCTAATCATAAAGGGATGCTAGATTTTGTTGAATGCTTTTTCTGCATCTATTGAGATAATCATGTGATTTTCATTTTTAGTTCTGTTTATGTGGTGTATTACATTTATTGACTTGTGTATGTTAAACCATTTCTGCATCCTTGGTATAAATCCCACTTGATCATGGTGGATTATCTTTTTGATATGTTGTTGGATTTGGTTAGCTAGTATTTTGTTAAGGAGTTTAGCATCTATGTTCATCAAAGATATTGGTCTGTAGTTTTCTTTTTTGGTTATGTCTTTTCGTTGTTTTGGCATTAGGATGATGCTGGCTTCATAGAATGAATTAGGGAGGATTCTTTCTTTCTCTACCTTGTGGAATATTGGATTGATACCAATTCTTCTTTAAATGTCTGGTAGAATTCTACTGTGAATCCCTCTGGTTCGGGACTTTTTTTTGTTGGTAATTTAAAAATTACCATTTCAATTTTGCTGCTTGTTATTGGTCTGTTTAGGGTATCTAATTCTTCCTGTTTTAAGCTAGTAGGGTTGTATTTTTCCAGGACTTACATAGTAGCCTTGAATGATCTTTTGTATTTCAGTGGTGTCAGTTGTAGTATCTCATTTCATTTCTTAGTGAGGTTATTTGGATTTTCTCTTTTTTCTTGGTTAATCTTGCTAATGGTCTATCAACTTTATTTATCTTCTCAAAGAACTAGTTTTTTGTTTCATTTACCTTTTGCATTTGTTTTTGTTTCAATTTCATTTAGTTTTCCTCTGATCTTGGTTATTTCCTTTCTTCTGCTGGGTTTGGATTTGATTTTTTCTTATTTCTCTAGTTCCTTGAGGTGTGACCTTAGAATGTCAGTTTGTGCTCTTTCAGTCTTTTCGATATAGGCATTTAGGGCTATGAACTTTCTTCTTATCACTACCTTTGCTGTGCCCCAGTGGTTTTGATAGGTTGTGTTATTATTGTAGTTCAGTTTGAAGAATTTTTTAATTTCAATCTTGATTTCATTTTTGACCCAATGCTCATTCAGGAGCAGGTAATTTAATTTCCATGTAGTTTCATGGTGTTGAAGGTTCCTTTTGGAGTTGATTTCCAGTTTTATTCCACTGTGGTCTGAGAGAGTGCTTGATATAATTTCAATTTTCTCAAATGTACTGAGGCTCATTTTATGACACATCGTATGGTCTATCTTGGGGAAAGTTCCATGCGCTGTTGAATAGAAGGTGTATTCTGTGGTTGTTGGAAGAAATGTTCTGTATATATCTGTTAAGTCCATTTGTTCCATGGTATAGTTTAAATCCATTGTTTCTCTGTTGAGTTTCTGTCTGTGACCTGTCTAGTACTGTCAGTGGAGTATTGAAGTCCCCCACTATTATTGTGTTGCTGTCTGTCTCATTTCATAGGTCTATTAGTAATTGTTTTATACATTTGGGAGCTCCAGTGTTAGGTGCATATACGTTCAGGATTGTGATATTTTCCTGTTGGACAAGGCCTTTTACTATTATATAATGTCTCTCTTTGTCTCTTTTAACTGTTATTGCTTTAAACTTTGTTTTGTCTGATATAGGAATAGCTACCCCTGCTTGCTTTCAGTGTCCATTTGCCTTTTTCTGCCCCTTTACTTTATGTGAGTCCTTATGTGTTAAGCAAGTCTTCTGAAGGCAGCAGCTAGTTAGTTGGTGAGTTCTTATCCATTCTGCATTCTGTATCTTTTAAGTGGAGCATTTAGGCCATTTACATTCAGTGTATTGAAATGTGAGGTACCCTTGCTCTTTGTGGCTGTGTACTTTGTTTTTTGTTGTTTGTTTTTGCTTTTTAATTTGTGTTTTTGTTTTATAGGTCCTGTGTTATTTATGTTTTAAAGAGGTTCTGTTTCAATGTGTTTCCAGGATTTGTTTCAAGATTTAGAGCTCCTTTTAGTAGTGCTTTTAGTGGTGGCTTGGTAATGGCAAATTCTCTCAGCATTTGTTTGTCTGAAAAAGACTGAACCTTTCCTTCATATGTGGTTTCACTGGATACAGAATTCTTGGCTGATAATTGTTTTGTTTGAGGAGGCTGCAGATAGGGCCCCAATCCCTTCTATCTTGTAGGATTTCTGCTGAGAAATCTGTGTTAATCTGATAGGTTTACCTTTATAGGTTTCCTTTATCGCTTCTGTCTCACAGCTCTTAAGATTCTTTACTTCATCTTAACTTTAGATAACCTGATGACAATGTGCCTAGATGAAGATCTTTTTGCAATGAATTTCCCAAGCGTTCTTTGTGTTTCTTTTATATGGAGGTCTAGGTCTCTAGCAAGGCCAGGGAGATTTTCCTTGATTATTCCCCCAAATATGTTTTCCAAGCTTTTAGAATTTTCTTCTTCCTCAGAAACACCTATTATTCTTAGGTTTCATTGTTTAACATAATCCCAGACTTCTTGGAGGCTTTGTTCATATTTTCTTATTCTTCATTCTTTGTCTTTGTTGGCTTGGGTTAATTCAATGACCTTGTCTTCGAGCTCTGAATTTTTTGTTCTACTGGTTCGATTCTATTGCTGAGACTTTACAAAGCATTTCACTTTTTGAAAAGTGTGTCCAAAGTTTCCTGAATTTTGTATTGTTTTTTCTTTAAGCTATCTATTTCCTTGAATATTTCTCCTTTCACTTCTTATATCATTTTTTGGATTTCCTTGCATTGGGCTTTGCCTTTTTCTGGTCCCTCCCTGATTAGCTTAATAACTACCCTCCTGAATTTCTTTTCAGATAAATCAGGGATTTCTTCTTGGTTTGGATCCATTGCTGGTGAACTAGTGTGATTTTTGGGGGGTGTTGGAGAGGTTTGTTTTGCCATATTACCAGAGTTGGTCTTCTGGTTCCTTCTCATTTGGGTAGGATCTGTCAGAGGGAGGGCCTAGGGTTGAAGGCTGTTGTTCAGAGTCTTTTGTCCCATGGGCTGTTCCCTTGATGAAGTTCTCTCCCTGTTTTCCTATGGATATGGCTTCCTATGAGCTGAACTGCAGTGATTATTGTCTCTTCTGGGCCTAGCCACCAGCAAGTCTACCTGGCTCTGGGTGATACTAGGGGTTATCTGGACAAAGTCCCGTGATGTGAACCATCTGTGGGTCTCTAAGCTGTGGATACCAGCTGTTCCAGTCAAGATGGTGGGGGGAGGGGGCAGTGCAATGGACTTCTTTAGGGTTCTTAGCTTTAGTGGTTTAATGCTCTATTTTTGTGCTGGTTGGCCTCCTGCCAGGACGTGGTACTTTCCAGACAGTGTCAGCTGTAAACCAACTTGTTGCAGTTAACCCTACAATGACTTTCTGGGACAGGCCTCAACTATCTGAATAAGTACCTTCACCTACCCCAAAACCATCAATGGTTTCTGGATATCTTATTTCATTATAGAGTTAGCAGTAGGTCTTGCTTTTGAGTCCAACTTCAGGTAATCTCTCAATTACCTGAGTGATTCAGGTAATCACTCAGCCCAGCCTCTCAGTGCCACTGTGCACTCTCCTTTTCACTCATTCGCTCACGCACAAGCTGAACTCACTCAAAAAATGTAGGCAGTGGTGGCACCTCACTCCCCCTTGCTATTTTTTTTTTTATATTGAATCCTGGGCTACCCTAACAAACATACACAACACATAAATGGCAGAGCTTATATTTGAGCCCAAATAGTTTGATTTTGGATTTTATGTTTTTAATTCCAACATTATACCACCTGATCAGAACTGCCACAGATGCCAGAAATGCACTTAAAGAATTTTATTCCTTTTTTCTTTTATCTTGTCTATTGATCTCTGCCCTAAATTGAGCCTTTCAGTTTGATGATTTTATGCAGCACCTCCAGGATTGTGCCTTATACAGTGATGCAAACATTTATTTTTCTTTAACTTCTTAAGGTGTTTATTCAGCAATGTTTTTCCCTTAAAATAAATTTTGTTGCATAATTTTCTTGTAAATCCCATATTGCTTTTCTAAATTCTTAATTTGCCATGTTTACTTAACTCTGATGTCATTGTCTTCCCATGAAATCCCCCACCAATAATTGTCAACAGGCTATTTTATGGTCTTAATGCTCTTTTTTTCCCATTTGTGTCATTTTTTAAAAAATGTTTTAACTCTTCTTTCAGTCTCTTTTATCTCTATTCATATAAAAACAAAAATCTCCTATATTAGGAATTTAGGTTGTCATGGTTAATTTCAACTATATTTGATAGGTTTCTTTACATTTCGTAAAAATGTATGTATATGTAAAGCACACAACTCTGAACATGCACATTAATTTCCTCTAATATAACTTTGGCTAGTAGCACTGCAATATATATCTATATACAATATTTGGTATCAACCATGCATATGGTTTCATGAAGCCAACAAATATACCATAGAAGAAATATAGAACAGTGGGAGCACACTCAATATGGCCAGAGCTCGTCTTGGCATTCCCATTTAATAACTGTATAAGACTGGCCATGGAACTTATTGTGTCTGGGAAATAACTCCTCATTTCTGAAATGATGTGCTTGGGCAATTCCGAAACCTCTTTCTAGAAACAAAATTCTATGTTCCTCATTCTGTGCATGAAGGTTAATTTCAATGACATTTCCCACTGGGACAGATTTCCCAAAGATAGGCCACTGATGCTTAAGCTTGTAGAATAGGAGTTCAGCATATCAGAGTGAGGCCAGTGAAATGGAAACCATTCTAAACTGTTCGGTAGAAGGAAATAAATACAAAGAACAAGTTTAAAAGGTTTGAGAAGAGCTGAAGGGGCAGAAATTGGATGCTGTTCCAAGCCCCTGTGGGAGAAGGACAATGGGAGGAGGTAGTGTTGCCAGAACCCATGAGTAGGGCTACATGGAAAGAATAGGAATTACCATGGTAGGTGCCTTGCTAAGCCACAGCTGGAATTAAGATAGGAAGTGTCCCTTGCATGAGGTGAAAATACGGTGAAAGGACTCCAGTGAAATTCAGCTATAAGGAGATAAAGCCATTGCCAGAGACAGTTCTGAAAGTAGAGCCATGAGAGAAATTCTATGGCTTCTCCCTTCCTCTGCCCTATCTAATCCCCTTCCAGTGACTCTCATTTGTCAAATGTAACTGGAAGCCGGTGGATAAAAGGTCTAGCAACTGTAGGTTGCAGGGCTCAGTCCTTCAGACAAAGGACACATTTTAACTGCCTGCTGCAGTGAATACAGGGCATCCATCACAAAATACGTCACTTCCATTTTCCACAAATTTCTTACCTAAATTCCAGCCTGGGTGGCCATTTATTAGCCCCAACTGATGAATCAGCTATGGCAACTATAAGCCAAACGTACCTCTCCTGAATATTCCTCTACAACTCATGTCAGCCTAGTGACCTCCACATCACATACTGGTAAGATGGATAAATCATCCACGAAGGGAGCCAGAATAAAGAGATTTGCCCTGGAGCAAATGATCAGAACAAGGCTTTTGATGTAGTGAGAAGAGGAGGAGTATGGACCTTCTGTGGCAGCAGGAGAATCCTGCCACTCTATTCTCACAGGCAAAATCCAGTGTCAGAAAAGGCAGCAAGGTTTGGTCTTTGTGGAGCCTCCCAGTTAAGGGAATCAAGGAGGCTCTTGCACTGAGACTGCAATAGAACTATATACAAAACTACAGTGCATAAGCTGAATGGTATCAATGGCATTCCTTCCCTTTTTCAACTTCCCACCAACCAATAATTTGATCCCATAATAGTGGACAGACTTAACAGATTTTCCCAGTTCACACTTCCCCTTTTGACTCATTTTAACTTGGTAGCATGGTTCTCAACTGGCTTAAGTTAAAGGTTGAGACTTAAACATAGCATTTATCAGCTTTAATGCATATAGATACCTCCTAAGATCTTGGTAACTTACAGATTCTAATTTGATAGGTCTGGTATTTGCTCAAGTTTCTGTAGTTCTATAAACCTTGCAGGTGTTGTCTTTTCTTTCTCTCTCTCTTTTTTTTTTTTTTTTTTTATGGAACCTCACTCTGTCTCCCATGCTGGAGTGCAGTGGTCCAATCTCTGCCCACTGTAACCTCCACCTCCCAGGTTCAAGCGATTCTTCTGCCTCAGCCTGCCAAATAGCTGGGACTACAGGTGCACACCACCATGATGTCTGGCTAATTTTTGTATTTTTAGTAGAGATGGAGTTTTACCATGTTGGCCAGGCTGGTCTTGAACTCCCGACCTCAAATGATCTGCCCACCTTGGCTTCCCAAAATGCTGGGATTACAGGCATGAGCCACCTCACAAGGCAGTGAGTTTTTTTTTTGTTGTTGTTCCTGTTCTAGGAGAGATTCCTGAGGATCATACTCAGGGACAACCACACTGTACAAACCAAAGCCCAAACAAAAAGCAACAAAAGCATGTATATCTGAGTGGATGTGGAATCTAGACCACTGTCTTCCATCGATTTACTCTGCCTAATGTTCTCAAAGTGACAAGAAGTTTACATAACTCTGGTGAGTCTGGGCAATGCTGGTTTACTTGGAGTAATAAATAAAGATGCTTTACTTCACTGTATGGTGGATTCATTTTAATAACTGGCTAGAGAATACCCTTCAGACAGAGCAAACAGGGCAGAAATAAACTGAAATGGGAAAAACTGTTAATGGATCACAGCTAAGTCATGAACCATATGGACTCTCCCAAATTACCGTCACTCTCTTAATTCTTGTCAGGTCAGCCAGCTGAGTTTTCCTCTAGGATATTGCCAGTACATCCAACTCTGTTTTCTTTACTTCCATAGACATTATGATGACTATCTCAAAAGGAAGAACCTGAGAGATAAGTATCTTAAAACTGGAGATTCCTTCTTAACAACTATAAGGGATTTTGACAACTCTATACCTCTGAAAATAAGATTACATTATTTCACAGGGTGTTAGTGATGGCTGATAGATTTGTGTTCGTTTTGATCTGTGCTGTGCCTACATTTTGGGTCTAACAGTTTGTTAGCTCCTTGTCTATTTTTCTAGATTTTCTAGATATTTCAAAATAAACTATAACATTATTCTATAGGGAGATAAATAATACAGTTCCATTTCTATTTCATTCTCAGACTGAAGCAAGTGATAAGTAAAGCTAATCATATCAGTAAAACAGCAAAGTTGATCAAACTCCTAGGGGAGAAACACATGAGCAAAGAAGCAAATATAAAACGATGATGAGCTGGAAATTGGTACAGTATTAAGAAGAGACTCTCAGGGCATTAGGCGCCATTCCTCAAAATTCTTAATGGTTTTGAGGTCCTTTGTTGACAATTAAAAAGCTTACACAGACAATCGATGACTCTATGCCTGAACAAATTTGTTTTTATCTGATTTGGTTGGTGTCATTTGAAAAGAGAAAGGAGACTCTAGGGAGTCAGCTTCAATTTCTTCATCTATGAAATCAGATAATGTAATTCAATTTCAGGACAGATTTACTAATTGAATAAAATTATATCTATATGTATTTACATTTTGATCTGCATATATTCGCAAGAATTTTCAATAATCAAGGAGTATTCCATTAGCTTCCAACTCTGCCTCATATAATCCTGAAGGCATTCTTATGAAGTAGATCTTGTCTTCTCTTGAAAATACCTGTATATATGAAAGCCTAGAGGGGTGAGGGAATCTGCCCAAGGTTATATACCTTGGAATTTACAGAATTAGGTTTAAGCCTTAATTCTCTGCTACCAAATCCACGATATATTCATTTTACTATACTGTCTTATATTCACATACTGTTAGAAGGTAAATGATGTTTGGATGTCAGAGAAATGTAAGAATACTCCCTTTCAGGATCTTGGAGTAGGTTGGCGTGTGAGTGCTGAATGAACTTCTCTCTGTTATGATGGCGTAACACCGTATCAGAGGTGGTCTGATCCTGTTGAAAGTTCTTGAGGATAAATTCTCTTGGTTCATTTCTGAAACAGCAGCAATCAATCTCATTAGTATTTTGTTATCTGTTTGTAGACAGATTGATTGTGTTAACTGTTTCCCATTTGAGTTCTAGTTATTTATTCTGCTTAGCATTCAGCTGAGTGCTTGTTTTGTCATCTCTTCCACAGGCTTTCCTACTCTTCATCCTCACTGAATCTTAACTCCTTTATGTAAAGATTCGTGTTGTTTGTTTCGTTTACTACCTTACTTTCTCTATTCTCAGTGCCATGCAGGATTGATTACCTTTAGAGCTGAGTTAACTCCATTTTATTTATCATTTGAGATGTGTCTTTAATTGCTGAAGGGACTGCCTGCTATTTCTTCTCAAATTATACTAACATTGCGGACTGAATTTCTGTACAACTACCTGGAGGCAAATTTGGTGGAAAATATTTTATGTTACTTCCCGAGCCCCTTAATGAAACACACTGTGTTTGTTTCAAACTACCAGAGCTGGCCTTGGTCCTAAATAAAGTTTCTGAAATTATTTTCTAGCCAAACATTTAATTGTTTGTATTTTTAAAACTGCCAGCTTGAACTGCTAGGTTCTTCCAACTGTGCTTGTGAAATATCTGTTCTCATTTAGAAGAAAATCACTCACTCCCTTTGTCAGAGGACTATTGTAGATAAAATTAGGACTCCTGTATCTGCTGAGGTACTTCCTCTCCTGTGTGTGGGATTTTTAATGGGATAGGTGAAGTGCACGCCCCTGACCTGTTGGAGACCACATTGCTTATTGCTTTCTGGTTAGCACAGGAAATCACTCCATCTGCACTTGTTCTTCCATTTTAGCCTGAAAGATCAAATACTACCTCCACCCTCTACCACATGCCTGTGGGTTGGATTTGGAATCTAAATGTCCTCTACATCTTCAATTTTGTGAAAATCTTGTAAGGAAAGGTACTCAAGTGAAGTCAGTGTGAAATATACCTAGTACTCATTTGCATGAACAAACTTTATGAGAAAGTATCTGGAACTTGCCTTCTGCATTTCCCTCCTCTTTTAGTTTCCCCTTCAGTTGGGTCCTTGTAGTGGTAAATTTCCCGCTCACTGACATACTGTATTCTACTGTAGGTAGAGTGCATTCTGGGAGTTGGGTAATATTTGTAGTTGCTGAATGTTGGGGATGTGTTACAACTGGTGGGAAAGTGTGTGCTTGGCTACATCTGCAGATGTTACCAATTAAGGCCGGTGCCATTTTCCACAGCTGTGGGCTCTAAAACTCTCCCACCTGCAGGCTCAAAATTATCTAATCCTTAAACCAGTGAGAGCCTTGACTGATGGAATATTTGCAGCTCTTTTTAAATTCTGGGTGGGTGTCTTTCCCAATCTCCTGGCTAGACTTCCACTTGGGACTCTGACATATAATTACCATTCCAGTAATGTTCTCGGCTGGGGCATGGGGCTGAGCCTGACCCCGACCCTGACCCTTATAAGGGATCCTAAATCCCTGAACTGGTTCTTGGACCCCAGGAATGTCCTCCACTTTGGATAACTCTCTTAGAACCACCTAATGATACAGCCCGCAATGGCCCAAACTTCTACTTGTACCTAACACATCTGTCAACTAGAGCTGTGCCCTGCCATGCTTCCTCAGGGCAGATCTCTTGAACTTGAATATTGACTCAGATTGAAATCAAGAGCACCACATACCTTGGGCCTGATAATTTATACTCTTAGCTCCTTTCTGGAACACATCAGTCATTTGCTTCCGTCTGTTTTTCCCTATCCCTTTTAAAAACTGCCCTTGTTTCATAATCTCTTGCCAACTGGGACTTCCAACATGCCACCATTTAGAAAAGTTTTTCATATATGCAAAGTCACCCAGTGTCATATGTATAATTTAGGGTGAACTAAAAGCATCGCACACAATGAAAAGGTAAAGGAAAAATATTTTTAGAATTCTCATCTTTATTTGTTCCTATTTGATCTTTTTGACCACCTCCCCCAAATTACATATAAGATTTCTTTGTTGTTTTAAAACAAATATTACTCAAGAATCTAATAGGTGGCAGATGCTTGTAAGTATTCTTTTTTTATTTCAACCAAATAGCTACATTTTGAACTACATGTTCTTTCCCTCCAGGAAACCCAGGTACTTCTGTGTTATAAACCCATTTAACTCTTCAGAGCCAAATTCCCTAATTTTAAAGTTAAGGAGAATAACACTAAGAGAAATTAAGACACCTGCACAAACTAGTTGATTGCATTATGTAGGCTTCCTGACTCCAAAATCAATATTTCCTTCTTCAATTAACTGCGTTTCCTTTGAACCCAACCAGGTAAAGCAATGAAGCAGATTATACTAATATCTGTGCAGTGGTGGAACAATGTCCTTTGTTCTTCTCTCCCTTGGCATGTTCCTACTATTTTTCCTGCTACTTGTTTCCACCTTTTGTCCTATTCCTGGGGACCATGCCTTCCCTATGTTGAAGGGCTGGCAGCCTCAGGGAAAATTTGAGTTGCTTAGACCTGAACAAAGTCACTGCTGTGTTTTAAAGAGAAAATTCTGACAGAATAAGCTCTTTCCTACCAAGCTAGCTTTCTTGTCCCTATATTTCTTGCACCGTGAAATTGTCACTGTTTAAGCATCAGAAGCCTCATCCTAATTCAGCCATACAAATTAGTTTACATCAATATCCCAAGGGTCTGAAAGAATCAGTGAAGCATAGAATATTTGAGCTGGAAGGGATCTTCAGTGCAAGTCTAAAGGAATTTAAGGAGTGGCTCTATTGAAATGTGGGCATCATGCCTAAAAAGAACCGGATATATTTTGTGTCTGCTTTCAGTCCCCCTTTGGTTTCCTTTTATATGTGTTGGCGCAGGTATAAACTTGTGCCCTCTTAATCCATTTTTGTGAAAAAGCAGTAGTAGAATAAGGTGTGAATAGCCTGGAAAGCAAAGCACAGCTCTGTTATGTGTGTGTAAAGCCAATGCATATTTCCAGACAGAATGCTTTTGAAAAGTCTGTACTAAGCAAGATTGATCTCTGTGACAGTGGTCTTTGTAGTCAGCTAAATTTAAAAAGCACCTTCTGTAACTAGACAGAAATGCATAGTGGGACTTACCTTGGAAAGCCTTTATACTAGTTTCTCTGCTTGCTCCAGTCTCTTGAATACAACTCAGTGCGTTTATGTAAAACTCTGACTTTTGTGAATTTAGAGCCTAACGAGCAACCAATGAACAGTATGACTAAAAGATTTTTTGCTACAGAACTGATACTAAAAGAATTTAGAGATACTTTTATATATAAAATCCTTCAATATATACTATCATTCACATTTGTTTGCACATCTGTGACTCCATTGTCACAGTTCCATAACGTCACTATATTATGAAGCAAATATTTGAACAAGACATTAAGGGACTAAATCATTTAGTCATGTTTATTTTCAAATAATTTTTCATGACCCAACTCCATTGAGCTACGCAGGATTCATAAATTGCATCAGCATTTAGAGAGGAGACATTGTGCTCAGAAATAGTGTGATCATATTAGGTAAGCCCAGAATAGAAAATACGTTCATATTGCATTAGGTAATCAAAGGTTACTGGGGAGAGAAGAATGTGCTTTCAAATCTCTTACCACATGATGCAGAGAGTTGCTTTGGACCACGTAAGCTAACTAAAGGCCACATTTATAACTGACATTAATTTTGGAACCTCAATAAGTTTTGCTTTTCCTATGGAACCTGAAGATACAAAATGAGAGAAAGGAAGTACCAAAAATGTTTATTCGTTTAATATTTATCTATTGAACATAAATTGTTTGCTAGGCAGTTTTTACAGGAGCTGGCGGTACATCAGAGAGCAAAACTGTCAAAAATTTCTGCTTCTGTGAAGTTCACATTCTAACAGTTAAAACAGCAATAATGTATGAAATTAAGTGAATCAGGAACAGAAGAAAATAAGAACTATGGAAAAAACTAGAGCAAAAGAGGGGCTCTAGGTGTTTAGACATACTTAAGTAGAATATTCTGGTACCTTTCTGAGAAGGCAACTTTTAATCAAAATGTTGATGGAGAAAGAATGAGCAATAATAATATCTTGGGGAAGAGAGAATCAGGATGAGTGAAGAGCAAGTATAAAAGCTCTGAGGTGAGAATGTGCCTGGTTAGTTCCAGAAAAACTAAAGAGATATCTAGAGGGGAGTGAGCAAGAGCAAAAGATCTGAGAGATCTAGATCCTTGAGGAATCGCCACACCGTCTTCCACAATGGTTGAACTGGCACACCAACATAGCACATGTATACATATGTAACAAACCTGCACGTTGTGCACATGTACCCTAGAACTTAAGGAGTAAATATATATACTATATATATATAGATCTGAGAGATAACGTGTTGCTTTGAGCAGAGGAGCAACATAATCTGACCTTCACTGGGAAACCTCTGGCTGCTGTGTTGAGTGCAGTGTGTAATGGGGAAGGATAGAGACAGAGAGATTAGTAAGTAGCTTAGTCAGGGATGTCAGGTCAATCTGAATGCAACAAGAATATACCGGTAGGACAGTATAGCCAAAGTCATTGCAATAGAGATGTAAATGAGCAATAATTTGTTTGATTTACAGTAATGTTGGATCAATAATAATGGAGCAGGGTGTTCAGGAAAACCAGCTTATTTACTTTTCTATAATACAGAGCAGTGTGAATAGAATAAGTGTTACTATCAGAGACCAGATAGTTTTTAGCCCAGTGTGATTGAACTATGCCGCATAGTCTCCTGGCTAAATGTTCCAAACTCCAGTCTGCTGATATGAATACAAGTATTACTTTAGCAACCCTAATTTTAAGAGTGGCAAGAATTAATTTAACCATAAGTAGATACTAATATCCCAGCATGAAATTATATATTGGGCTGTTGAGGTGAGGGGTAGGGCTTGAGAGAACAGAACTTGGATGCAAAGTTTTGGTGGGTCAGAAGAAGGGAATTGTCTTGTGAGGCTCACTGTGAGCATTTCAAGCAATCAAGCAAAGGAGAAAGCTTTCAATGTTTGGAAGCAGACAAGGCCACTGAGAGGGGGAGTAAGGAATCAGCTAAAATAAACTCTATGTAATTCATACTTCTGTTTTCAGGCTTCTTAGACCCCAAATGCTAGAAAAAGCTGGCCCCCGTGTGTTTAGATGGAGCCTGATTTAACAACCTCTGCTGGAATTCTTTATACCCGGTGTGTTCTCTTTATGCAGGGGAAATCTGTGTCTGATGTGTTTGATTTCATTAGGTGCAGTCTATAAGGCAATGATTAAAACATTTTAGTGGAAAATTACTTTAGCTCTTTATTTGGGTAGAAACCTTTTGGTTAAAGTAACACTGGTCTAGTTTTGATAGCTGGACTGAAGAAAATGTAGATAAAGGTGGAGAGAGAGGAGAGATTTCATGAATGGGTCTCAAATTCAAAAGAATTAGGGCAGAGGAAATGTCATGAAGTGAAGCTGGCAGAGCTAGGGAAATTTGACCCCATGGAACAGGGTGACCTGAGGCTTACATCCTCACCATGTCCATGTTCCTCCAGTTTCCACATTTACTGCCACTGTGGGAAGTATTCTTACTAGGAATTTTAGTTAAAATAACTTTGAACCAGTTCTTCTAAAGAGGCTCTTTTAGATAGAAAAACACATTTGTCTGCCTCACACTTTCAGCAAGCAACTAAGAAATGCAGAAATGAGAGAGGAATGTAAATGACGAGGTGATGGGTGCAGCACACCAACATGGCACATGTATACATATGTAAAAAACCTGCACGTTGTGCACAGGTACCCTAGAACTTAAAGTATAATTAATAATTTTAAAAAAAGAAATGAGAGAGGAAAAATATTGTTAAACAGACAAAGTATACTTTGCCTTAGATGAACCTGTCAGGAAGCCCAAGCTGCGTGGAGAGCTTACGTGTCGATGTGCCGGCAGTTAGCTCCAGCTAAGGTCCCAGGCAACAGTTGGCATCAGCCACCAGAGATTTGAATAATCAAGGCTTCAAGTGGTTCTAGTCCCTAGCCATTGAACTATGCCAACAGATGCCAAGTGGAGCAGAGATGACTCATCCCTGATAGCTGTGCCCATATTGAAGATTTTTAAGTAAAATAAATTTTGGTTTCAGCAACTAAGCTTTGGGGTTGTTAAAAAGCAATAGATAACTGCACAAGGAACCAAAACTTTTGTTCTAAAGAGAGGAAATTCCAGTCTATAGCAACGACAGTTTTCCTTCTAAGAAACAATAATGATATCTCATGTATAAAGAAGCAGGCTCAACTTCTTTGTCCCTTTCATTTTCTTACCATACTTCTCTTAAAAATTTTCCTCTTAAAATTAAATCACTGGACGATGAAGTAAAGAACTGTTAAAGACTCTGCTATGGCTTCTAACATAGGTTAGGAAAAGAAAATAATACATAAAGTATTAAAAACTCTGCTCTGGCTTTCTAACATAGGCTAGAAAAAGAAAATACGTAAAGTATTAAAAGCTCTGCTATGGTTTCTAACATAGTCTAGGAAAAGAAAAATACTTCTATCTATCTACCTATTATCTATCTATCTATCTATCTATCTATCTATCTATCTATCTATCTATCTATCTATCTTATCTGTTACTGGCAGCAAATCTGTATTCATACAGGTCTGCAGCAACCTCAATTCTTGCCATCTCAGAAAAAGAATTTGACTGAGGGGCATAAGGCAGAAGGAGAGACTGGGGCAACTTTTGGAGCAGGAGTGAAAGTTTATTAAAAAGCCTCAGAATGAAAGGAAGAAAAGTAAGCTTTAGAATAAAAGGAAGAAAAGTACACTTGGAAGAGGGCCAAGCAAGTGAGATGGAAGGTAAGTACATGGTTTGACCTTTCGACTTGGAGTTTTGTATATTGGCATACTTCTGGAGTCTTAAGTTACTTCTCCCCACTCGCCCAACTCCTGAGATCTTATCAGGAAGCTCCTGATTACTAGTTTCAGGTGTTTCCTATCTATTAGGAGACTGCCTTTCCCTGGCATCATCTGTGACCAACTATTACTTTAGAGAGATAGTTAATAACTGCCTGACCATCACCTGATGGTCACCCAGCACTCCTGGAGTGTGTGTTGGGGGGAGCCATCTCCTGCTCTGCACATACCTGACTAAATACCTACTAATATATCTATCTATCTTATCTACCTACCTATCTATTGGTTGGTTGGTTGACTGAACCTAGATACTACTGTGCTTTCCCCTGAAGATATAGCACAAGGGGCTCTTCTTTATTTGGAAGTCTTTTAATCTAACACTCTCCACTCCAAGGGTGGGCCCTAGGCTCTATCTTCCTCTTTACATGCAGCTGTCAAAAATGCCACAGAGGTCACCAGAGATTATCAGGTGCCTTTGAAGTAGCAGGAAGCTTTAGAGTTTCTTTAACTCTCTACTGCTTTCATTTTTTTTTTTTTTTGTACTATCAAGGGCATCTCTTGAATTCTTGTAAAATTTTTTAAAAATTTCAAAAAAATGTAGTGTTCATCGTTGTTTTCAGCAGGAAGGTTAATTTTTACATGAGGGTACACATGTGCCAGAAATTTAAAAAATGATACATATGTATTCTTAAAGGGTAGTTGTCAGGTTCTAACTGAAGGCCGAGGGGAGTTGGTGGGCAAGTGGTGGGTAGCTGAAAAAACACTTGAGGGATTGTAGATAGTTTCAATATGGCTTTACTCTCTCCCTGGGTGCAAGTGAGCCTGCGCATGAGTAAGCTCAGGCACGAGCCATATGTACAGCATTAGCAGGGTAAATATGCCTTTTACAGACAAGAGTGGCTCTGAGTCAAGCATGCGCTCACGTGGGTGATCACCTAATGTGCCTCATGTAGCGTGGTTACATAATGAGCAGAGTTGCACGTCTGTGCTCCAAACTCACTGAGTTATCTGGACTGGATGTCTGCCTTGGCCTGTTCTTGACCGCAGCACATCCATTTTCCTTATACTTCACCCACTAGGCCGAGGGAGACATAGGCCTTGGACACACAGGTCTGACACATCGGTCTTATACATAGGCTCTGAGCACACAGGTCCCAGACACACAGGTCTGACACATAGGCCTTACATTGCACTCCCTAGGCTGAGGGAGTTTTCCTAGTGGGGAGACATGCCCACAGGGCAGAACCCTGGACCCAGAGGCCACAGCAGTAATACAGGAAGCAACAACTCCAGGTTATGGCACACAACCACCCCATGGTGATGTTACCCTAATATTGCTTTATACATCAAGCCAGGTTTTTCTTTCCCTACCTTTGGGGGTGCTGGGACAGGCAACAAGAGGTTACCATTCATCCCCATACCTAGTCGGAGGATGCCATCCTTCCTCCTATAGGTCTTGCCACATGGCCTGTCCCCACATGGACCAGTGATCAACTAGTCACTTTTATAACTTCTAGGTAGTTAACCACAAGGTTAGATTCAGTAGACTGCCCAGCTATTGGTACATATGTGTATCATAACTGTACATAGGTGTACATAGGTACATATTGACACCATAGGTGTCACCTCCTTGGTGATCACCATACACACTGCTCTAAGTTCAACCCATTGGCTACTGTGTCCACATCTGGTTTCAAGTCGTATGGTGTCAGTATTTGTTTGGACTGCATCAGCAGTCCAGACAGCAGTAGCACCTTGGCTACTTGCATTAGGACTACAGGTCCCAAGACCTCTTGCAACTCTGCTGCTAAGGGGCTGTACTCAGCCTACTCTGCTGCTCCAAGTAGGTGACCCACTTTGCCAGAGTGGATGTCTGTGCCATCCCAGTCCAGGGGTTCATACCCATGAATGCACCTATCCTGCTATCAGGTAAGTAAGTCATCCATATGATGACTGCAGCCCATCCTGTTACACTCTCACAAGACTGAAGGGCCGCATATACAGCTGCTAACTGTTTCTCTATCAAGAAATACTGGAGCTCAGCTCCCTTCCATAGTTGGGACCAAAAGCTCACTGGCATTCTCAAGCACTCCATGCACTGCCACAGGCCCCAACTGAAACCATCTGTGGTCACATGCACAACCAGCTCAAATGGGTGCCCCGGTCAACTACCCATAGGGCTTGTGCCTCCTGAATAGCCCGCTTGGCTGCCAGGAAGGCAGTCTCAGTTGCACCATCCCAATCTCAAGCAAGAGGAGCGTTGCTGCTCCTAAATCTGCAAGAGAATCAGAGATAAACATAATATTACCAAGACCATGACATACGGTGGGGCTATGCATATAGCCCTGTGGTAACACTGAAAGTCCATTGTTGCCTTCCCACGAAGGCAAATGGTTCCTGGCTCTCTAGAGCAATGTTGAGAATACACGGCATAGCTGCCAAGCTGTGTAAAATATCCACCCTCAGAATGTATTCAGGTATGGGAGAGACATACACAGTACAGAAGCAGAGAGCCAAGTGGCCAGTGCCAAGGTACAAAGATACAGGTTTCACTGACTGACTGGTCTTCATAACCGTCTATGCAGCCTTGCTCAGAAACTTATCCAGGTGCAGGAACCAGTGCATTGCCAAATCCACATGTGGCCTCTGGTCGTCCAGTGTCCCTGCAAGCTGGGCACCTCGGCCAGTTCCCTAGTCAAACACAAAAGGTTTTACAACCTCGCCTGGCTACAGGACATAGTCTTTGACCTGGAGCACCCAGGCAGGACTGGGTCACACAGCAATGTCCTTCTCCCTTTTGGGCATTTTCTGGAAGTGCTGCTCCAGGGACAACTGTCTCCGCAAAATTAAGAGAACGTTATTTGGCTGCTTATCGATTTTCTTTTAGTCAGTCCCAGTCAAAATCAAATCTATCCACATCTGTGCACATGTCGCTCATCGAGTGCCTGAAGTTCCTCATTTGTGGCAACTTCTAACCCTTTTTTCTGAGCTGTGTAGCTGGACCTCCAAGCAGCCAGCCTGTGCCTGGAGGGCCCTTACCTGTACTGCATCCCTCAGGGACTAGGTGTGTAATTCTTGTAGTGCAGTCAAAAATGCCCATCCAACTCTGCAGGCAAAAGCTCACTCCTTCTAGATTCTCTGTGCTTCCAGCTGCTTCAGCACCTTCTCCATGCTTGCGGGGCACACATGTACTGTTGCCCAGGTTTCCACCAGAGCCCATTTGAGCAGCATAGTTCAGGATCCTGTTTGTGATTCCAATTGTCAGGTTCTAACTAAGGTCCAAGCCGTGTAAAAAGGGGAGTCAGTGGGCAAGTGGCAGTTAGCTGGCCAAACACTTGTGGGATATTTTGACATGGCTTTACTCTCTCTTTGGGCACAAGCAAGCCTGGGTGTGAGCAAGCCCAGGTGCAAGTCATCTGTACAGCATTAGCAGGGTAATTATACCTTTTACAGACAACAGTGGCTCCGAGCCAAGCACAAGCTCATTTGGATGATCACCTAATAAACCACACATGGTGTGGTTACATAATGAGCAGAGTTGTGTGCCTGCACTCCAAACTTGCTGAGTCATGCTGTACCAGATGTCTGCCTTGGCAGACTGCAGCACATCCGTTTTCCTTACAGTAGTTTATATTGAGTAATACCGACCCTTTTATTTGTTTCTTCTTACGCTTCACAATATAGATTTTGAAGTAGTTAACTGGGGATGAGAATTCAATTGAAAGTGAAAACTTGAAGTTTATCTTATATATAATTCTTTCAAATAATTAGGGGGTGGGAGAGGCAATACTGACTTTTCTTTCTCAACTGTCTTTGACCAAATCAATTTATAGGCACAAACTAGCTTTCCTGACTCAGCTTTCTTTGAGCTTCAGTTTTGATGACCAGACTTGATTGAAATCCTTGTAGTTGCTTTTTTTTTTTTTTCCTTTTTTCTTATGGATGTGATCTTGATTGCCATGAGGACACACTTAGGGATAACCTGCACCATAGTCTATTTTGTAAGTAGAATCTGTTACTCTATTTAGAAGCAATTGCATAGCCCTGAAAGACAGAAGAACTAAGGTGGGTAGAATCAGCTTTCAGAACATTTGGAATACATGGACAATTTTGGGATCCTTGCTGAGACCAATGAACTTTCCTGTACATAATATTTCTTTGGTGTTTCCATTAGAAAATATTTTCGCATGTGGAACATATTTGCCTCAAGAGTGTAGAGAAATGCAAGTTAAGCATACCGGTGGATTCCAGGCACTTTGTTAAAATTTTAAAGTTTGCAGGCTAGATGCTATTGTTTAAATGGCAACTATTGCTTCTGAGGTATAATAGACATTATCTCAAGCTAGCTCATTTGTTTTGGATTCTCTGTATTTTTTAAGGAAATTTTTAACGAAATCACCTATCTGGGAAGACCTAGGAAATGAATGTCTTATCTTCTATGGCTTGAAGTTTACAATGCACAAATCATAAATCAAACATCAACAGATGCTACGTGAGGCAAACTTTAAACTCAAAGAACTATAGCTTCAAATAGAAATTTTGTAGGACAGTTGAAATACAGTCAAGGAAGGAAATAAAAGTGATTGAGAGAAAAATAAGCCAAATAGAGCTGTAGACTTCAAGGAAATTCATTCATTATACTATCTGGGTATGGAGCAGTCTGGCTAATATGAAGTGAAATGTATTTGCAATAATAATTAGAGATTGTTTGATTATTAGATAACTTTGATCAGCCATAGTAACTTCAAATTACAATAAAACTAGCTTAAAATTTTAAAAAATCATGATTCTGGTAAAATTTTACTGAAGATCAGATAGGTATTTTCCTCCAGGCTTATGAAGAGAAACTGGTTTGCTGAAAACTGGAAGTATTGCTCTGAGGAATATAGGAGAATTGTTACTGTGTTTCAAAGTTATTGTCCATAATTCCTCAAACTAGAATTCATCTAAAATAAACTTAAGAGCTTCTGACTTTTCACATTACAAAGCTCTATCAAAATAGCAGTAAACTCAAGAATAATTTAAATGGAAACTATTAAAGTTTCTTTTTAAAAACAATTAACTTGCTCTTATCACACTGGACTTAAGTTTTATAACATATAATACTGTGTATAAATGGCATTTAAAAGCAAGACACCTAAAGTACTTCATTAATCAGAGCTTTTCATAAAATTGGTATTTCAAACAGAAGCATTTTCAGGTAGGTAACCAGGAACCTCATCTCAGACAAAATCAAGCCCTCGAGTAAAGTGTAAATTAAACTCAGTGCTTGAGGACTGTATACTTGACCAATGAGAGGGGAAGCAGGAACTAAAAGCAGAAGAAATATCACTCTGTTGCTCTTTTCCAAAGGTTTTGGGGATTGACAATGCTGCAAAGATTCTAAATGGCTGTGCCTCTTGGCAATGTGAAAAAAGATGATAATCTCCACCCTGTGCCTCATTCTTGTGCATTCTTTAATGCAACATTTATTCATTCAACAAACAAGTTTGTCATGGACAGTCTTCTAGGTGCCAGGTCCACTGGAGTGAACAGAAACAAGTGTCCAGTCATGGGGACAGATAATCTATTGCACAAAACCTGTCAATTCACTACTCTAATATTTACTCTCCATTAATTGAGTACTATTTACTCAACCATTAATTCATCCCAGTAATTAATTTATTTTGCCAAGCATAATAAGATATAAATTCCTGTCCATGTCTGAGAAGTTTATGATCTAGCCAGACCAAAAAAACAAAAGCTTTTGTAAATCAATATTATAAGTGCTACAATATGGGTGAACACACGAAGTCATACAAACAATTAGGGTGAATGAATAGGTCACATCGAAAGTGTCTTGGAAGACTAGTGAAGAAGACTCATGTTTTGTTTTTGAAAGGTGAATGCAAGTTAGAAGGAAGAAGGTGAAGGGGTAGAACATTCTAGGCCAAAAAAAGAGGTGCGTGCTCAAAATGTTAAAGGCATACAGGCTGAATCTATGGTTAGCGAATGTGGCTACAATACAGGTGGGAATGGGACACCTGGTAAGAAAAGATGAGGTCAGAAAGGCAGATAAATCCAGAAGGATTTAGAGTGCAATGTTAAGAACTTTGCATTTTCACCTGAGCACTAAGGGGAATGACTGAAAAATATGTAGAGAAGTCACCCTGGTGGCAGGGTGAAGCCTAAATGCCCACTTGACTGTTCTATTATGAAATTCATTATTTAAGTGTAGGTTCTTGCTATTGTGCTGTTTATTTTACTATTCTTTCTGCCTACCTTTGTATGCTTTCTCATATCGTCCCATCCTAATCACAGCTGTTTTTCAAGGCCTAGTAAAAATCTCACTTCCTCATTCAGCAAAATTCAAGAGATGTTATTGATAACCTGCAAAATCAGACATGTGGAGAATTTCCTGATTATGCTAAGTAGTGAATTATCTTCTAATTCCTACAGGAGTTGGTTCATACCCCTCATATGACATTTGGAATTTTTTTGTATCCTCAAGATTCTGTCAAATAGGCAGTCCACTCAAATTGGGCAATTAGAGAAGAATTGAATAAAAGGACTATTTACAAAGACATGTGTAGGTGCTCTGAACCACATCTCAGTGTAACAGACCACCCCAAACTTAGTGACATAAAATAATAACCATTTTATTATATCCAGGGATTCTGTGGGTCAGGAATTAGAGAAAGGCACAGAGATTCTTTTCTGCTCTATGACGTCTGAGGCTTTAAAGCTGGGGAGATAACCTTGATGGGTGGGATTAGTTTCATTGGGAGGCATCTTTATTCACATGTTTACATTTGTGCTGGAGCTATTGCCTGGAGCATGTACATGTGTTCTTTCCATGTGGCCTGGCTGGGCTTCATCACAGGAGCTTTCCACAGGTTAGCGGAGTTTTTTTATATGGCCTTGTAGGGCTCCAAGCACAAGTGTCCTAACAAGTAAAGCAGAAGTAGAATGGTCCTTATGAGATAGCCTTGGAAGCCACAGAATCCTGGTTCTGCCGTATTCATTAGTTATGAGCAAGTTTTGAGCAAGTCTCTAAGGTCAGCCCAAATTCAAGTAGAAGTGTCCTACCCATCGCCAATCAATAGGAGAAGTGACACAAGATTTGCACATGTTTTAAACTGCCACAGAAGAGTTTACAGAAGCTAACAAGGGATAGCGTGGTGCCTTAGGGCTAGGAATAGCAGTAACTGAGTTTTTTCTTCTATGAATAAAGAAGCAAAGGGAGGAAGAATTTGCCAGATCGAGAGCTTTAGGAGACAGCCACATGATGGTGCTGTAGCCATCAATAGAGAGATGGAGCTAAAGGAGGGAGAGGAAGAAGAAAAACTGGAGGAAAGTAAACACCTGAGCTCACTCTGTTCATGCCCTTGGGAACCTCCCTATTGGTCAAACCCAGATGGCAGCCCAAGCATGCATCCCATGTAGATCAACTTCCTGAAGCTAACGGCAGGGTAAGTAAGGTGGAAAGTGGGTCTGGAGGGACAAACAAGATATTCAATACAACCTTTTATTACAGGTAGTTTTTAATTTGTCCTTGGAAGTGGAATTTTTCCACTTCCAAATATATACTCCTATAATTCTTCCCCCATTTGACAATGTAAAAAGAGACAAGCTGTGTTTTATATAATAGGAGCTTAATTCTTGTTTGTTGAATAATGAATGATTGATAGCCACTTCTGTGAATGAAAAAATACACAGAGAAGTTCCTTTTCGTATCAGATTCCCGTATCTAATTCTATGTGGATGTAGAGATAAGATACTAATTTGTTATCTACTGGATAATGAATAAGTCACATATTTTCACCAAATTATTTTGTCTTTTTTAGGATTTAAATCATAGGGTTTACAAAAGCTTTTATCAAAAATGTTGAAAATGAAAGCAGCCATGAGCATAGATTTATTCATAATAAACAAAGGGTCAACAGTTCTAACATTTAAGGTGAGTCAAGAGGATAATAGAACTTTGGGTTAGCCTAATTCTATTGTCTATGGTGGCCCAAGGCAGAATTACCATTTCTATGCGCATGGATGCTATAGTATCTCCTCTCTTTTTATCAGTTTTCTAATAGAGCTCTAGGAAAATCATTAGGAAGCTAAGGGAGAAAAGAAATTTATCAGACAAAATATGCATTAGACTCTAAAAATCCAAAGTAGATTGAGGGGGTGGGAGGCAGTGTAGGCAAAAATACATCAATATGGTAAACAGAGTTTAATGTATCCTGTTATTGCATTTCTACCAGGTTGGTTTAAACACTGTTAATGAAGAAACTAATGTAAGGAGAGAAGATGAGTTACTTGTTACCAGGTATACCCCAGCTGAAGCAAAAGACTGAAAGCATTTATTATCTTTCTTACCTGTTAGTGCTGCATTGTGGAACAAATAAAACACTGTGTTTGAAAACCATAAGGTACTGCTGAAGG
Source organism: Macaca fascicularis (assembly GCF_037993035.2). Classification (NCBI taxonomy): domain Eukaryota; kingdom Metazoa; phylum Chordata; class Mammalia; order Primates; family Cercopithecidae; genus Macaca; species Macaca fascicularis. Next base: position 86,414,221 of record NC_088387.1, read on the forward strand.
ATAAGAATTTATTTCAAGACATGCAGAAAAAATATTTGGCTGAAATCACAGCTACTTTGTTCAAGGCAATGTTCTAAAAACAAAGTGCTAATCAAAATGGCCAGAAAGCATCTGTTTTGACCCTGAGTGACCCTGAACTCCCCTAACTACATTTTTAATTGAATGATGCAAATATTTGTCCCCTTCTAATGCCCCAAGAAACTTTGACTATGAATAAATAGACGAAATAAGCATCAGATCAAGGACAGAGATCCAGAATCTTAAAGTTAATTCTGTGGCTTTTCCCCATAATCATGTCATCTCCCAATTCGTGATAAGGTAGTTCACTAAAAAATGAAAAAATATATATGATTTTGTATGTCACCGGAGGGGGGTGATAATTACATTTAGAAGATACCACATTAGTCTGTTTTCACTCTACTGACAAAGACATACTCTAGACTGGGAAGAAAAAGAGGTTTAACTAGACTTACACTTCCACATGGCCAGGGAGGCCTCAGAATCATGGTGGGAGGTGAAAGGCACTTCTTACATGGCAGCCACAAGAGAAAATGAGGAAGAAGCAAAAGTGGAAACCCCTGATAAACCCATCAGATCTCTTGAGACTTAATTCACTATCACAAGAATAGTACAGGAAAGACTGGTCTCCATAATTCAATTACCTCCCCTTGTGTCCCTCCTACAACATGTGGGAATTCTGGGAGATACAATTCAAGTTGAGATTTGGGTGGGGACACAACCAAACCATATCAGGTACTCAGGGCATAAAATTAGATATATACTATATATATATATACACACACACACACACAAATATATATGACTTGGCTCTCAGTTTTTTAAAACCATGGTTTGATGGGTTTCTGAAGGGGCATATAGTGGTGTGCATATTATGAAAAATCTCTATTTTAAGTAGATCAATATGAATTCAGCATCTTGATTAGCAGCAGTATTGACATTTCTAAAATTCCAGTTTCACAACATCCCAACATGTAATTATGAGTAAAAATGAGTTCTTGGGTGGGTGATCAAAGACTAACTTTTTCTTAGCCCTTACTATAATTTGAATGCCAACACAGGAAGCAGAAAGCATGGATGCATATTTTAGCTGGCAGAATCCAGTTGTTTCTCAAGTCCTTTTATCTGCCTTGCATCTCATGTATTAAATATTACATATTGTATTCCTGTACCCCACACTAGATTGAATATAATGGCATGAAGCTCTAATGAATGAATGTGTTGCATTCAAACTCAGTAGTGATAATGTATATTTTTATTTTTATATGCCACCATGAAGCTAAAGCATTTCACAAAAATTTACTACCTTGTGAGTATGAGCAAGAGCTGGCTTATGTATTTTAACAATATTTAGATTCTATTTCTCTTAATGTATTGTGTTTCTAAAGTTGAGTTGAGGACAATTAATGTCAGTTTTAAAAAGAAAAATGAACTTACCTAACTAGAGATGTGCTATGATGTAGATGGAAATAATATACTATCGATTCTACTTTCAGAAAGAATGGTTATATGGTGGCAATTTCTATTATGGTGTTGCTTCATCTCAAAGAAATGGCTATACACAGGTTTAACTCCCTTTAGTAAATAGCTTCCTAAACTTTCATGTCATATTTTAAATTAAATCTATTTAGATTAAACAAGTTCATACTGGAACATTACTTTTTCCTTCCTTAATCTTCACTTGCCAGTCCTTATACCTAACTCCTCTGCCTTTGTCAATGGGTCTCTATTCTCCTTGAGTAATTGATTTTAAGCTAACGTTTTTATTAAACAAAGACCCTTTTTAGTCATCATGCCCTATCACGTTTCCTTTAAAAAGCCTCTCATATTCATATTTTCTCTGTCTTGTCATTTTACTGTCATTGTAATTTGTACCTTAGGTAACTTGCAGAATTTCTAGGAGGCTAAGAGAACAATTATGGATGTCACACAGGCCCCTATTGCAACCACTGGAAACACCACAAGTTACAGTCTTCATTTATAAAACACAGAGGCTGAAACAGAGATAAGTTGAGGGTTTTGTCTAAGGTTATGAAGTTAGTAACTGGCAGAGCTGGACTTCCAGCCTTTGCCCATGTTTATCCCACTCTGCTATCCAACTTAAGAAGAATGGCTTGTCTGTAATTATAATGCTTGTTATTGTTTTTCATGTGCTAGTTTTGTTTTCTAACAAATCATAATTTCTTTGAAAGGCAATTTTATATGCTAGGGTTCATTGGACTACCTAGTACAGGTGTAAGGACATTTAAGGACATAGTGATAGTGAAGAATTTCTTAAAAATTATTTAAACGCTAATGCAGCAAGCACGAATCTTTGTGACTTTGAATATAATCCAAAGAATGTTATGAGGAAAATTAAGTTTTTGTTTCCCAGATCCTAAATCTTTAATCTCTGGATATGACAATGTGATGCCTAGGTAAGAATTCAGCTTGTATTGTATTTAATTGATGCAGAAAAGGGGGATATCTTGGAGGCCATAATGGGACATATCAAAACAAATATCAACCATGGGATTACAGAAGAATCTTTAAGCTGCTGGAGGCAGAGAAGCTGAAATTGTTCCATAGAGTACTCTAGCTAAATGTTTAATATACTTCTATGTTTAATATAAATTCTAATGAATCTTGTGATCAGCAAAGAAATGTGTTATAATTCAGAGCCATACTCTGAAGTGAGAGTTGTAAGTTTATATTTTAGTGTATTGTATAGTGTTTTTTTGGGGTTTAGAGAAGCATCCTTTATATAGAAAATATTTATCTAACCTTTCCAGGGATATTTGAAGATGCTCCTAAAAAGTTAAAATATTACCTGGGTAATATCATACAATCAAGTTATGCTCATTATTAAAAGTTTAATAGCATGTCACCAAACGTGCTCTTTTCTCTCTGCTATATAAGGCAAGGTAATTATTATTCTTAGTAATGACTACTCTCCTTTCCTTTCTTCACCAAGAGCTTAGCCAAACTCTACTTTGATCATTTCTGTTCAATTAATCCCTTCTTTTGCTTAATTAGCTTGTTATCGGGGTATTTTTTCTTTTTTTTTTTTTGGTACACACTCTGCTATTGAAAAATAGACAGCTTTCGACTTCAGATAGGGACCAAAGGTGCCTTAGGTTATTTCTGGCTTCCTATTTCTCAGTCTACAGCTAGAGCTTTATGAGTTGTCTCATCAGGCCTACTCATTAAAGAGCAGCTACTGCATAACCCGTAGGATTATCTCTTCTCGCAGCTTGTCTAAGGTCAGTGATGCTTTCTAGGTTATTACTTCCATGGGTCTTTGCTGTTAAACATTTGTGCTTTGCATAATTTTTCCAAGATAATGAAACCATCATTTAAAAAATGTATAATACCATTCCGTGTTTTAAATTCATATTTATATTGTTATATGTGGGCCTTGCAACCGTAGAGAAAATCTTATGGCTTATCTATCTATCTATGAGGATTTATCCTATAAATAATAGAAAGTTCTTCACATTATTTAATTATACATTAATTTATTTGTTCAGATATTAGTTGTTGATCTCTTTTGTTAGATACTATAGTTATTACAAAGACAGCTGGTAACAATATCTACCCCTATGAATTTATTATCTCATAAGAATGATAATCAATGTACATTCATGCTTTGTGCTTATTGTTCATAGTCCAAACCTACCACTTACACAGTGAGATATTAGACAAGCCATATGATTTTACTTGAATAGTTTCTCAGGACATTATTGTAAGCATTAAACAAGAAACATTGCAAGCTGCTTAGCATAATTCCTCAATCATCACTATATGTTATAGAATAGATCATAGGGACATGAGAAACATATACAACCATTCCAGTGCCCTATAGTGAACTGGATTTTCCCAACCTAAACCTCAGAATTACTTGAAAAATCTTCATCAGTTGAAAAATGTATTTCTACTTATTGTAGTCAGTAACCAAGTAATGTACATGAGTGAAAAGTAAACCTCTGCTTTTTTAGGCTATTGAGATATGGAGGTTATTGTTTACCATGACATAAATCGTCCCTATCCTAACAAACTGCTGGACTTGCCTTCCTTGGGTAAAATTGCTCTCCAAATAGAACATGTTAAGTGTTCAGAGATCACAGCAATTTTTGACCCAAAGGTTCTCTAATTTCCCAGATGGATAGGGTTATGCCTTTACAGTAACATTCTTACCTTGAAAAAAACCTGATTTATAGAATAGATAGTTACCTATTATTGCGTTATACAAATAGGTGATTTATATACTTTTCTTAAAACCTCTGCTATGTAGTCAGAAAATACAATGTTAGTATTCATTTATATATGTTGGTGATATTGTCAATGTTTAGTTATTCTTCCAGGCAGTCCCCAGATCAGTCACAAAATAATGGATGAAGCAACAGTCACATGGGTAACTCCAATTTAGGAATTAACATTATGTCAAAAAATGCAAAAATAATACTTGCCTTACTAATGTATGAATGTTATAGCAAGTATAGGTAAAAAAAAATGAGAAGAGTTGGGCTCAGGTGACTAGATTTGATCATGAGGATGAGAAAGCAAAGCAGGTCATGAGAGAGAGATGCCCGTTTTATTATTGATCACGTCTTTTAGGTAGACCTTGTAGTGTTCCCTGAGATGAGAGGAATTATTAACCCCCCCCCGGAATTAAGCAGATTTCATCTTCAAGTTATGAGCCTATTGAAGACACAACAAAAATGGCCTTTTACAGGCAATTTGTATTTAAGGCTCATTTGTAAGTGCATAATTTCCCCTTTCCTTAGGAAAAAAAAAAAAAAGGGAGGAATATATCCTAGAAAACTGTGCTGTTTGAAAGTTGAGAGAAACTTCTAAATTTCAAAAATCTCCTTTAAATATTAACAGCAAATTTTGGGAAATGGAACATAATGTTTTATGTTTTATGTTTCCTTATTTTTCCTTCTTTTTATGCCAATCAACTAAAGGACTGAGCTCCAGGGAAGCGTCCAGAGAAAAATCCTAAAAATTATGCAGGCAAAGTTGTTGGGAGCTTATTTCTATTTCCTTTCCTTTCTTAAATCTTAAAGTCTCTTCAATCACCAATAGCTTTTCTATATTTTCCACTCTTTATGAATCTTGTAACAAATGGAAAAACAATTTGACACAATTTGAATTAACTTAATTTCCTTAGACCTCTGCCATTAACTCTGAACACATTCTGTCTTACACTCTTTGTTTCTTGTACAATATTTTCATTAGAATTTATGTATGTTCTAAATTATAATCTCCTTCTTGATGAATGAATATGAGAGTAAACTTTTGATCCCACTAAAGTATCTAACTTCTTAACTTGTGTTCATAGGTAAATTCTATCATACTTCTAGCTACTTGGGCTGGACATATTGGAGTCACCCTTAACTCCATTCTCATCTGTCCCCTACTCCACACTACCATCTCTGGTTGGTAAAATCTGGGTAATTTTATGTCAACGACAGCCTATATTAATATTTTCTTCCAATGCCATTGCATTTTTCTAATTTAGACTCAGAATCTGCCTTCTAAGTGCTTTTTAGTCTCAAGGTTTATCCAAGTCATTGTTCATTGCAACATCAGAGTAACATGTTTAAGGATCAGCTCTGAGAAAATTACCACATTGTTAGAAAATTTTATTTCTTTACTATTGCTTGTAAAGTCCAGGCTATAAAATCTGTTGTAAACAGTTTCTTGTATTTATCCTCAACTTCTTATCCTGTTGTTATTTCACATTGTCCTATTTATGCTCTAATGATTCCATCAAATCCATCTATCTTGTTTTTTGTCCCAAATATGCATGTGTAAGCCCACAATGATGTTTTTGTTTATATTTTCCTCCATACCAGAAAGTATTGACTTTTCTCCATCTTTACTTTGGGATCCACTTCAAATTTTACTTTCTTTATGAAAATGTTCTCTATCCTCTGAATGGTCAAAATATGAACAAGTAGCTCATGAGCATTGTACCAATAACAGGTAACAAAAATATGGCACTAATATTTTTTTCTAAACTCCCCAAACACTCTTTATAAACTGACCTTTATTGGATTATATATTATATTTATTTATATTATTGGATTGTAATGGCTTTCTGGGCGGTGTTTTTATCTTTTTCAAGCTTTTAACCCCACACCATATAGTAAAATTTTCATTCATGTATTCTGCAGTGAGTTCAATAAATTTGAAAAGATTAAAGCATACATTTTTTTATTTATTTTAAAAATTATGATTCCCTCCTCTTCTTTATTAACTGAATCAATGAGTTTCAGTGTTTTCAGAAAAGGAGGAATATGGCTGGGCGTGGTGGCTCACGCCTGTAATCCCAGCACTTTGGGAGGCCAAGGTGGGCAGTTCATGAGGTCAGGAGATCGAGACCATCCTGGTTAACATGATGAAACCTGTTCATCGTGTTACTAAAAATACAAAAATACAAAAAAAAAAAAAAAAAAAAAAAAATACAGAAATACAAAAACACAAAAATTCTCTACTAAAAATACAAAAAATTAGCTGGGCATGGTGGTGAGTGCCTGTAGTCCCAGCTACTCGGGAGGCTGGGGCAGGAGAATGGTGTGAACCTGGGAGGCAAAGCTTGCAGTGAGCCGAAATCACGCCACTGCACTCCAGCCTGGGCGACAGAGTGAGACTCTTGTCTCAAAAGAAAAAAAACAAAAAAGAAAAGGAGAATATATCCTAGAAAACTGTACTTTTTGAAAGTTAAGAGAAACTTCTAAATTTCAAAAATCTCCTTTAAATATTAAGAGCAAATTTTGGGGAATGGAACATAATGTTTTATTATAAGCCATAGGTACAGAACTTAGATTATAATGAAAGAAAGTTTCCATCACAGATAAAAAAAACAAAAAAGATAAAACCTTGCAGTCAGAAAAGGGAGTGAGTTGACCAAGGCAAGCACGTGGGTGACTTATTCAAGTACCCTTCCTTCCTCCCATTGTGAAACTTCAGGAATATCTTAGGTTGTTGTTCTCGGTATTGCTGTTGTTGACGGTGGTAGTGATATGTATGTGTGTGTGTGTAGTCGTGTGTGTATTCCTTGATACTCGAGATGTAAAGTGGAAAAATATGTATGTATTAGCTAAGTTTCACATTCAGTATGATGTGATAGTACAATGTTACTCATATGGTAGTTGACCAATGGCTGAGAGAAGTTGATGATACAGAGTGACTTTATAGAGCTGCATGGTATGGAGAAGCAGTTTCTAGCTTCTGCCTCCCTCATAGGATGGCATGGATGATAAGAGGCCCAGATGATTAGAGGAAACTTGGGGTAAAAATGAGGCACCACTGAGCTAAGGATCTTTTCTGATCTAGGGCAAGGGCCACAGACTTTGGCAATGGTCAACAGCACATCATCCAAAAGAATGTGGCAGTATCCATTTCACCTCAATAGAGAAGTGCTGGTGCCAAGAATAAGCCAAGACCAGCCTTCCTACAATAGAGACTAGAAAGAACCCAGATGTGTATCCAGGAGTTTCCCCATTTCCTCTAGATGTCACGTTAGATTGGAGAATGTGGAAAAAAATCCCTGAAGAAAATGATTATTCAAAACACATTGTTACTTTTAATTTGCAAATTTAATAATTTTTCTTTTTTGATATCAGCTGGTATGAACATTTATAAGAAAGATTCTTAAGTTCATTTAACAATAAAAATTACTTTGATTTGCACATAAGTACAATGTATACACTTTCAATATAGCCACATTTATCTAATAGTCAATAAATACATATTGAATACCTTCTACATGGCAAGCATTTTACTAGGCATTGCAGGCCCCTAAACAGTAAGAAATGGTGGCTGATTTAAAGAGTGTACAAACTGACAAGAAGAAAGAGAAGATAAAAAAATCAAAGATTATAATTGATATTTATAAGTGATAATCACTGCTGGTTTTCTACCACCTTATATATATATATATTTTTTTACTTTTTCCAGAACCCAAATTTTGTTTGGGCATGGGTTACTTTGCAGGAAATACTGACCTGTAGACAACCCCAAAATAAATTATTATTAGTGTAAATAACTATAATAATTCCACTTTCCTTATATTTTACAAGTGGGCAAATACTCTATTATGACTGAAACCTGAAAGGAAGTTTCTGAGAAAGACTTGCCTTCTTGATAAAAGAATGAGATGGGCATAAAGAATTACAGAATTATTTTATTCCACTTCTTCTGATTGGATTGCAGTTGTTAGCGGAATTACTATAGTTATCCGTATTATCCTAAAAGAAAAACCAAGGGACAAGAGAAACAAATTCAGAGTTTTAAGCCTCTTGAGCCCTGAACCAATTTTGGAATGACCATCTACCTTTGAAATTAGTATTGTCTAAGATAGTAAACTCCCATTTTAAGCTACCTTTGTTATTTTGAGCTTGCTGATTGAGTAATCCCGGTTGAACTACAAATATAGTTCAAAAAAGACTTCCAGTTAAGGCAATTCTTTAATAACTCAGAGGAACTCCAGGAATACGATGAAGAAAGAATATTCCAGGCATTTCCTAGGACACAACCCAATACAGTCTCTTCTCAGTTATCCATGGCAGACTGCTTCCAGAATCCAACCCGCAATCCCCAACCCACCATACCAAAATCTGTTGATGCTGGAGTCTGTTACACAAAATGGCACAGAAGTTGCATCTAACCTATGCACAATGTCTTTAAATCACTTATACTTTACTTTAAATCATTTATAGATTACTTATAATATCTAATACAATATAAGAGTTGTTATACTTTGTATTTGTGTTTTTCATTGAGTTGTTATCCCTTTCTTTTGCTACCACTGCTGCCGCCGCCGCCACCTCCTCCTCCTCCCCCTCCTCCTCTTCCTCCTCTTTCTTCTTCTTCTAACATTTTCAATTCTTGGTTGATTGAGCCTGCAGATGTGTAACCTGCATTGGGGCCCACTATATGTCATTAAAATGAATAAATATCTAAATAAACAATAACAACAAAAAATCTCAAGTAGAAGTTTGAGACACAGTCTGCCTCTCCAATTTTGTGTTTTACTGAGCCTAGAAAATTGTGTTTGAAACTTTTGAATGTAAAAAAATGCTGATTTTGTGGCATCTGACCTTTTGTATTACATCAAATCTCACATTTGAAATTCATAGCTGAAACTTCTGCCCTTGGGAAAATTAGTGTTTTCAAGAATTAGAGCTTGGTAAAATTATACATTTATAAATACAAAAACATATACAAGTACACTTACATATATAGCTCAACATTCAGGGTCAGCTGAACTCTACTGTCTTTAAATATATACAATAAATGATTAGGTTATCTAATTTGAAATCCATTATAAATATATTTTATATTAAAATATATTCTAATTGGTTTACCTATACACAGAACCTTTAGAACCAGTTTGTTGATATGTAAAAAACAGATTCCTAGCTTTTTGATTAAGATTGGTGTTAAATCTATAGACTCAATTATGGAGAACTAGGACCTCAAAAATATTGTCTTTTAATCTTTAAAGGCAGTATAACTCTTCCTTTATTTAAATCTAAATTGATTTCTTTCATTAATGATGTGTAGTGTTCATTATATAGATGCTCTTTTCATTAGCTATATATCTATTTCATTTTTAAGTGCTATTATAAATTTGTTTTAAAAATTAAATTCCTATTTTTTATCATGATATATAGGTATATTATCAACTTTTGGATATTGACCTTGAAATCTGCAATCTGTGAAATATAAACTGTTAATTATATGCTATAAAATCATGTATTTGCTTCTCTTTTCCTTGTATGCTTTTTTTTAAAGGGAGAAGCTTAGGTTGTTAAGACTTGTCTTCTCTAATATAAATACTTACAGTTATAAATTTCCATCTAAGTACTATTTTAAACATATCTTACACATTTTGATATGTTGTATTTAAATTTTTATTAAGCTCAAAATATTTTAATTTATTTTGACTTCTCCTTTGAGCCATGAGTTATTTACAAATGTATAATTTAATTTATAAATATTTGGGGTATCCAAGCTGTTATTAATTTCTAGTTTATTATCATTATAGACAGAGAATGCCTTATAGGATTTGTATTCTTTGAAATTTGTTAGGGCTTGTTTACTGGCTCAAAATATGGCCTTAGTGTATGTTACGTGCACATTTGAAAATATGTATATTCTTCTGTTGTTGGGTAGTGTGTTCTATAACGTTAAAGTAGGTTTATTGGTTGATAGGGTTACTGAGGTTTTCTATATTCGTACTGATTTTCTGTCTACTTGTTTTATCAATTACTTAGAGTGGAATGTTGAACTATCCAACTGTAATTACAGATTTACTTGTTTCTCCTTTTAGTTCTGTCATTTCCTCCCTCAATTATTTTTAAGATATATTGTATTGAGTATACACATCAAGAATTGTTATGTCTTCTTACAGAATTCACTTTTACAACCTTGTAATATCCTTAATTAGCCCTGATTATATGCCTTATTATAAAGTCTACTTTACATTATCTAACATTAATATTCTTACCTCAACCTTCTTTTGTTCACTGTTCGCATGTCGTATCTTTCTCCATTCTTTTACTTTTAATCTATTTGATATTTCACTGAGTATCTTGGAAAAAACATGTAGTATCATCTTACTTTTGTATTCTTTCAGATAATCACTATTTTACAATTGGCCTATTTAGAACATTCACACTAAATATAGTTATTAATATAATTAAATGTTACTACTTTGCTAGCTCTCTTCTAGTTGTTCCAGTTCTCTATCTATCTACCTATCTATCTATCTATCTATCATTTATCTATATAAATGTAATTAGTCTGTTGTGAAATATTATCATATTGGTTTATGTGTAGTTGAATGACCTACATTATATTTCCATTTTCTTCCTTCATCCTCTGTGCTATCGTGTTAAACCTTTTATTTTTTGTATGTTAAAAACAGTATATAGCTACTCTTTGTACTTTAAGACAGTTATCTTTTAATGCCATTTTTAAAATTCCTTCATTTTGTCAATTTTTTATCCTCTTTATTTGGCTATCTGGCACAAGAGGCTTAGCTTTTGGCCTGACTCATCTTTGGACATGCTTTCTTCACTAAGCACAATCATTTCTAGCTTTTGATTTAAAGTGAGACACATGTAACTCTTCATGTAAGCATGTAGAAGACACTACAAGGTCATTAATTTGCTTAATTTCAATATTCTTGTGTCTAAGGGAATAGGGAAGCCCAAGGTAAGGGGAAGAGATGGAAGAATGGCCAATTGGTTGAATATTCAAAATACACATACTCTATATCGATTACATGTAATTGGTAAAGAAACAATTACAATACTAATATCAAAGATCACTGATCAAGATAACCATAATAGATACAATAATAATGAAAATGTATGAAATATTGTGAGAATTACCAAAATGTAAAACAGAGACATGAAGTGAGCACATGTTATTGGAAACAACTGTACCAATAGATAGACTTGTACAAAGCAGGGTTGCCAGAAACCCTTAATTTGAAAAAAAAAATATGATATCTGTAAAGTGCAACCAAGTGAAACAAAAGAAAGCAAGGTATGCCAGTATCAGTGTTTTTTATTATCAATTATTTCATGGGGAAAGGCAGAGCAAGATGGCAAAATAGAAAGCTCCACTGATCATCCTGCCTGCAAGGACACTACGTTAACAACAATCTACATAGAAAAAAACACCTTCATAAGAACCAGAATTCAGGTGAGCACTTACAGTGCCTGGTTTTAACCTCATATCACTGAAAGAGGCACTAAAAGGATAGAAAAAATATTCCTGAATCCTTGACACCAGCCCTCCCCAACCCCTGGCAGCAGCATGATGCAGAGAGCATCTCTGGGCACTGGGGGAGGTAGAATACAGCAGTTGTGAGGGAGTAAACTCAGTGCTGTCCTGTTAGAACAGAAAGAAAATGGGACCAACTCAGCTGATGCCTTCCCACAAGGGAGCATTTAAATGAGCCCTAGTGAGAGAGGAATCACCAATCCTAGTGGTCTGAACTTGAACTTGAGTGCCCCCAAACCTCACCACCTAGGGATAATGTGCTGTTGGTCTCTAAGCAAACTTGAAAGGCAGTCTAGACCATCAGGACAGCAAGTTCAAGTCAAGCCCTGGGGCTGAACTAGGCCAAAAGACAGTGGACTAGGGGTGCATGCGACCTACTGAGACACCAGCTGGAGTAACCAAGGGAGTGCTTGCATCACCTCTCTCCTAACCCCATGCTGCACAGCTCATGACTCCAAAAAGGACCCCTTCCTTTCACTTAAGGAGAGGAGAAGGAAGAGTAGGGAAGGACTTTGTCTTGCATCTTGGATAGCAGCTCAGCCACAACAGGATAGGGCCCCAGTAACAGTCAAGAGGCCCATGTTCCAGGCCCTAGCTCCCAGGCCAAATTTCTAGACACATCCTGGGCCAGTAGGGAGACTGCTGCCTTGAAGGAAAGAAGCCAGTCCTGTTACCATTTATCACCTGCTAACCATAGAGCCCTTGGGCACTGAATAGCCAGCAATGATACCAAGGTACAAAATTGAGGGCCTTAGTGAGCCTCTGAGACTTGTTGGCTTCAGGGGAGACTCAGCACATTACCAGCTGTGGTGGTTATAGGGTAAAACACATTCTGCTCGAGAAGAGCAGAGGCAAAAGTAAAGGGGACTTTGTCTTGTACCTTAGGTACCAACACAGTTACAGGGGCATAGAGAACCAAGCAGGTTCTTGGGGCCCCTGATTCCAGAACTTGATTCTTGGATGACATTTCTGGACCTGTTATGGGCTAGAAGGGAGCCCATAGCCGGAAAGGTGAGTCCCTGGCCAGGCAGCATTTACCACAAGTTGCCTTAAGAGACTTTGGACCTAAAGGGAACATTCATGGTGTAGTATGGCAGTACTCCTTGTGGCCAGGTGTGGTGGTGGCTATGAGGAGAGGCTCCTCTGCCTTTGGAAAGGGAAGAGAAGAGTGAGGACATCTTTTTTATGGTTTGAGGGTCAGCTCAGCCACAATACAATAGAATACCAGGTATACTTCTAACATTTTTGACTGTACTCTCTCACTCTCGGACAACTTCTAGACCCACCCAGGGCCTGCGGAACCTCACCACCCTAAAAAGAAGGACAAAGACCAGTTGCTTTGCCACCTTCTAATTTGTAGAGCCCCAAGGTTTTGGGTGAACGTAGACAGTAGCCAGGGAGTGGTTACAGCCGGTCTTGGGTAAGACCCAGTGCTGTGCTGGCTTCAGGTCTCACCCAGCACAGTCATAGTGGTGGTGACGACAGGGGTGCCTATGTTACTCCACCCTCAGCTTTAGATGGCTTGGAACAGAGACCGAGACTCTGTATGTTTAGAAGAAAGTAAGGGAAAGAACGAGAGTCTCTGCCTGGTAACCCAGAGAATTCTCGCTGATCATGTCCAAAACCATCAAAGCAGTACCTCCATGAGACTGCAAGAATCACAGCATTACTGGGCTTGGGGGTGCACCAAGCGGATATAGCTTAGATTACAACACCCAAGCCTTTTTAAGTAACTGGAAAGCCATCCTAGGAAGAACTGCTACAAATAAGCCCAAACTGTGAAGACTACAATGAATACCTAACTCTTCAATGCCGAGACATCGAAGTCCATCTACTAGCATCAGCACAATCCAGGGAAACATGACTACTCCAAATGAACTAAATAAAGCACTATAAATCTGGAGAAAAAGATTTATGTGAACTTGCAGACAGAGAATTCAAAATAGCTGTGTTGAGGAAAATCAAGGAAATTTAAGATAACACAGAGAAGGAATTCAGAATTCTATCAGATATATCTAACTGAGACACAGAAATAATTAAAAAGCAGAAATTCTCAAGGTGAAAAATGCAATTAGCATACTGAAGAATACAACAGAGTCCTTTAAAAGCAGAATAAATCAAGCAGAAGAAAGAATTAGTGACGTTAAAGACAGGTTCTTTAAAAATACACAGAGGAGACAAAATAAACAAATGAAAAGAATAGAAAACAACAAAATACACCTACAGGACCTAGAAAATAGCCTCAGAAGACTAAATCTAAGAGTTATTGGTGTTAAAGAGGAGGTAGCGATAGGGATAGATGTAGAAAGTTTATTCAATGGGATGATAATGGAAAACTTCCCAAACCCAGAAAAAGATATCAATATTCGAATATAAGAAGGTTATAGAACACCAAGCAGATTTAACACAAAGAAGATTACCTCAAGGCATTTAATGGTCAAACTCCCAAAGGTCAAGGATAAGGAAAAGTTCCTAAAAGCAGCAAGAGAAAGAAACAAACAACATCCAATGGAACTCCAATACATCTGGCAGCAGACTTTTCAGTGGAAACCTCATAGACTGGGAAAAAATGGCAAGACATATTTAAAGAGATGGGGAGTGGGGGGAAACTTTTACCCTAAAATAGTTTATCTGGTAAAAATAGCCTTCAAACACGAAGGCAAATTAAAGATTTTCCCAGACAAACAAAAGCTGATGGACTTCATTAATGCCAGAGTCATCCTACAAGAAATGGTAAAGAGAGTACTTCAACTAAAAAGAAAAGGACATAAATGAGCAATAAATAACTACCTGAGGGTAAAAAACTTACTGGCAATAGTAGGTACACAGTAAAGCAGAATATTATAACACTGTAACTGTGGTATGTAAACTTATCCTAAGTAGAAAGACTAAATGATGAATCAATCAAAAATAATAACTACAACAACTTTTCAAGCTATAGGCCATACAATAAGATATAAATAGAAACAACAAAAATTTAAAAAGTGAGGAGATGAAGTTAAGGTGAGGTTTTATTATTATTATCATTTGCTTGCTTGTTTGTTTGTTTATCAAAATACTGTTAAATTGTTAGGTTAAAATAATGGGTTATAAGATATTATTTGCAAGCTTCATGGTAACCTCAAACCGAAAAACATACAATGGATAAACAAAGAATAAAATTCAAGAAACTAAATCATGCCACCAGAGAAAATCATCTTGACTAGAGGACAGGAATGAAAGAAGGAAGAGAAGACCACAAAACAACCCGAAAACAAATAACAAAATGGCAGGAGTAAATTCTTACTTACCAGTAATAACATTGAATGCAAATGGCATAAACTCTCCAATTAAAAGACATAGACTGGCTTAATCGATAAAGAAAACAAGACCAATTGGTCTGTTGCCTAGAAGAAACATGCTTCACCTATAAAGACACATATAGGTTGAAAATAAAGGGTGGCAAAAGATATTCCATGCCAATGGAAAACAAAAAAGAGAAGGCGTCATTATACTTATATAACATTGCCACACATAAAATTAAATGCCTAGTTTTCAAGACAAAAACTGTAAGAAAAGACAAAGATGGTCACTATATGACCATAAAGGGGTGCATTCAGCAAGAGAATGTAATGATTTTAAATATATATGCACCCAACACTAAAGCACACAGATATATAATAGAAAAGTATTAGAGCTGAAGAGAGACATAGTAACAATACAATAAAAGCTGGAGACTTCAGCTCTCAACTTCCAGGATTGGATAGATCTTCCAGGCAGGAAATCAACAAAGAAACATCAGACTTAAACTGCACTATAGACGAAAGGGATCTAATAGACATTTACAGAACATTTCATCCAAGAACTGCAGAATACCATTCTTTTCCTTAGCAAATGGATCATTCTCAAAGATATACCATATGGAAGGTCACAAAGCAAGCCTTAAAACATTCAAAAATATTGAAATAATATTGAGCATCTTCTCTGACAACAATGGAATAAAACTGAAAATTAAAAATTTAATTAAGGAATTAAGGAATTTAAAAAACTATGTAAATACGTGGAAATTAAACAATATGTTCCTGAAAGACTAGTGGGTCAATGAAGCAATTAAGAAGGAAATTGACAAATGTTTTGAAAGAAATGATAATGGAAAGACAACATACAGAAACCTATGGGTTACAGCAAAAGCGGCACTAAGAGGAAAGTTTATAGCTGAAAGCCCATATATCTGAACAGAGGAAAATCTTCAAATAAACAATCTAATGATGCATCTAGAAAAGCAAGAGCAAACTAAACCCAAAATTAGTAGAAGAAAAAAATAATAAAGATCAGAGCAGAAATTAATGAAATCGAAATAACACAAAAGATCAATGAAACTAAACGTTGATTTTTTGAAAATTAAACAAAATTGACAAATGTTTAGACAGAGTAACCAAGAAAAAAAGAGAGAAGATTAAAAAAAAAGACAATCATGAATGAAATAGGAGATATTACAACCGATACTGCAGAAATTCAAAGGATCATTTGTGGCTACTAATGAGTAGCTGTATGCCAATATATTGGAAAATCTAGAAGAAATGGACAAATTTCTTGATAAATTCTTAGACACATACAACCTATCAAGATTGAGCCATGAAGAATTCTAAAGCCGGAACAGATAAATAACGAGTAATGAGATTGAAGCCCTAATAAAAAGTCTTCCAGTAAAGAAAATCCCGGTACCTGATGGCTTCACTGCTGAATTCTGCCAAACATTTAAAGAACTAATACCATTTCAGATCAAACTCTTCCAAAAAATAGAAGAAGAGAATATAATTCCAGACTCATTCTATGAGGCCAGTATTACTCTGATATCAAAACCAGATGGAGATACATAAAAAAAAAAGAAGGAAAACTACAGGCCAATATCTCTGATGAATATTTACACCAAAATCCTCAGTGAAATATTAGTAAATTGAGTTTAGCAATACATTAGAAAGATCATTCATCAGGACCAAGTGGTATTTATCACTGGATATAAGGATGGTTCAACATACACAAATCAATGTGTTACATCATATCCTCAGAATAAAGAATAAAAAACATGATTATTTAAATTGATGCTAAAAAAGAATTTGATAAAATTCAATGTCACATTATGCTAAAAATTCTCAAAAAACAGGATAGGAGGAACATATCTGAATATAATAAAAACCATGTATGACAGACCCACAGCTAATATCATATTGAATAAGGAAAAAAATTGAAAGTGTTTCTTCTAAGATCTGGAACATGACAAGGATGCCAACTGTTACCACTCTTATTCAACATAGTATTGGAAGTCCTAGCTAGAGCAATCAGATACGAGAAAGATATAAAGAACATTCAAATTGGAAAATAAGTCAAATTATTCTTGTTTGCTGATGATATAATCTTATATTTGGAAAAATCCAAAGGTTCCACAAGAACACTATTAGAACTAATAAACAGATTTAGTAAAGTTGCAGGATACAAAATCAACACATAAAAATCAGTAGCATCTCTATATGCCAGCAGTGAACAATGTGAAAAAGAAATAAAAAAGTAATCTCATTTACGATTGCCATAAATAAAATTAAATTCCTATAATTAACCAAAGACGTGAAAGACTTGTATAACGAAAACTATAGAACGCTAATAAAATAAATTGAAGAAGAAATCAAAAAATGAAAAGTTACTTCATGTTCATGGATTGGAAGAATCAATAGTGTTAAAATGTCTGTACTACCCAAAGCAATCTACACACTCAATGCAATCCCTATCAAAATACCAATAACATTTTTCACA
The DNA here is from genome assembly GCF_037993035.2 of Macaca fascicularis. Lineage (NCBI taxonomy): Eukaryota > Metazoa > Chordata > Mammalia > Primates > Cercopithecidae > Macaca > Macaca fascicularis. Next base: position 86,431,813 of record NC_088387.1, read on the forward strand.
GAAATAGAAAAAAAAACAGCCCTACAATTTATATGGAACTGCAAAAGACTCAGAATACCCAAAGTTATCCTAAGCAGAAAGAACAAAACTGGAGGAATCACGTTACCTGACTTCAAATTATACTACACAGCTACAGTAACTAAAACAGAATGGTATTGGCATTATTATTATTATTTGAGTCAGGGTCTCACTCTGTTGCCCAGGCTGGAGTGCAGTGGTGCCATCTCAGTTTATTGCAACCTCTGGGTTCAAGAAATCATCCTGTCTCAGGCTCCCTAGTAGCTAAGACTATAGGCACACGTCACCATGCCTGGCTAATTTTTGTATTTTTATTAGAGATGGGGGTTTCACCATGTTGACCAGACTGGTCTTGAACTCCTGACCTCAGATGATCTGCTCACCTCAGCCTCCCAAAGTGCTGGGATTACAGGCATGATCCACTGTGCCCAGCTGGTACTGGCATTAAACAGACACATAGACCAATGGAACAGATAGAGAACCCAGAAATAAATCCACCCACCTACAATAAACTCACTTTTGACAAAGGTGCCAAGAATCTACACTGGGGAAAAGACAGGCTCTTCAATAAATGGTGCTAGGAAAACTGGATATCCATGTGCAAAATAATGAAACTATACTCCTATCTCTCTCCATATACAAAAATAAAGTCAAAATGGATTTAAATTTAATGAAACTTCATCAAACCATGAAACTATCACAAGGAAACACTGGGAAAAACAACCAGGTTATTGGTCTGGGCAAAAATTTCTTGAGCAATACCTCCCTCATAAGCACAGGCAACCAAAACAAAAATGGACAAATGAGATCACATAAGTTAAAAAGTTTCTGCACAACAAAGGATACAACCAACAAAGTGAAGAGACAATCCACAGAATGGGAGAAAATATTTGAAAATTACCCTTCTGACAAGGAATTAACCAAAATACATAAAGAGCTCAAACAATTCTATAGGGAAAAAAATCTAATTATCTGATCAAAAGATGGGCGAGAGATTTGAACAGACATTTCGTAAAAGAATACATACAAATGGCAAATAGGCATAGGAAAAGGTGCTCAACATTACTCATCATCACAGAAATGCAAATCAAAACTACAATGACATATCATCTCACCCCAGTTAAAATGGCTGATATCCAAAACACAGACAATAGCAAATGCTGATGAGGATGTGAAGAAAAGTGAACCCTTGTACACTGTTGGTAGGAATGTAAACTACACTTTATTTTTTATTTTTTGTAGGAATGGGTGCTCACCATGTTGCTCAGACTAGCCTTGAACTCCTGGGCTCAAGTGATTTGCCCGCCTTGACCTTACAAAGTATTGAGATTTGGCGTGAGTCACTGCACCCTGCCAGGAATGCAAATTAATACACTCACTATGGAGAACAGTTAGGAGATTTCTCAAAAACCTAAAAACAGAGCTACCATACAATTCAGCAATCTTGTTGCTCAGTATATAACCCCCAAAAAGAAAATCAGTATGTCAAAGAGATATCTGCATTTCTGTGTTTGTTGCAGCACTGTTTACAATGGTTAAGATTTGGAAGGAACCTGAATGTCCATCAACAGATAAATGGATAAAGAAAATTGGTACACATACACAATGGAGTACTATTCAGTCATAAAAGAGTATGAGATCCAGTCATTTGCAACAACACAGATGGAATTAGAGATTCTTATGTTAAGTGAATGAATCTAGGCACAGAAAGACAAATATTGCATATTCTCCCTTATTTGTGGAATCTAAAAATCAGAACAATTGAACTCATGGCCATAGAGAGTAGAAGGATGGTCACCAGAGGATGGGAAAGGCGTTGCGGGGATAGTGGGAAAGTGGGAATGGTAAATGGGTACAAAAAATTAGAAAGAATGAATAAGACCTTCTATTTGATAGCGCAACAGGGTGACTATAATCAATAGTAAATTAACTGTATATTTCAAAATAGCTAATGTAATCAGATTGTTTGTAACTCATAGGATAAATGGTTGAAAGGATGGATACCCCATTCTCTATGATGTGTTTATTTCATGTTGCATGCCTGTATCAAGACATCGCTTGACCCCATGAATATATACACCTACTATGTACTCACCAAAATATTAAAAAATATATTTTATTATATGAATATTACATCATTCATTTATCAGTTCATGGACATTTGGTTTGTTTTCACTTTTTGGTATTGTAAACAGTGCTGCTACAAACTTTTGTGCACACATTTTTGTGTGAAAATATATTTTCATTTATCTTGAGATATAGCAGGAGTGAAGTTGTTGGGTTATATGATAACTCCATGTATAACATTTGAGGAATTAACAGACTGCTTTCCAAAGTGGCTGCACTATTTTAGTTTATACTAATTATATACAGGATTTTAGTTTATACTAATTATATACAGGATTATACTAGAGTTTTAATTTTTCAACACTTTTTACCGTCCGCTAACACTTTTTATTTTCTAGCCATTTTATTGGGTGGGAAGATTATGGTTTTGATTTACTATAAGATTATGATTTTAATTTCCATTTCCCTGATGTCTAATGATATTGAGCACCTTGTCATGTGCATTTGACCATTTGTATGTCTTCTTTGGAGGAATGTCTATTCACATTTTTTGCACATTTTTCAAAAATTTTTTTTATTATTGAGTTGTAATAATTTTCATACATTCTAAATACAAGTCCTTCCTTTATCAAATATATTATTTATAAATATTTTTCTTTCCGTGGTGCTTTTTCACTTTGTAAATGACATATCATTTGAAGCACAATGAATCTTAAACCCAAATTTTGTCTATTTTCTTTTGTTGATTATGCTTTTGGTGTTGTATTTAAAAAACCTTTATGTAACCAAAAATCATAAAGATATATTTATATACATATACTTTTTTTCTTCTAGGACATTTATAATTTTAGTTATTATATTTAGGTCTGTGATCCAATTTTTGTAGATTTTGTGTCTGGTGTGAGAAATGGGTCTAACTTTTTCCTTTTTCATGTGGCTATGCAAATGCCCTAGTACCATTTGTTGAAAAGACAATGCTTTTTTTCTTTGAATTGTCTTGGCCCCATTTTCAGAAATTGATTCACCATACACGCAAAAGTTTACTTTGGGGATTTTAATCCTTTTTAGTTAAAATACACACACACACACACACACACACACACACACACACACTCACTTATCCTTATGCCAGTACACATTTTTTTATTACTGTAGTTTTGTAGTAAGTTTTGAAATCTTTGAGTGTGAGTCCTCTACTTTTGCTCATCTTTTTTTTTGTGTATGTGGCTATGCTCTATCACTTGACTTTCTATATGAATATTAGGATAAGATTGTCAATTTCTGCACAGAATTTAGCTGAAATTTTGATAGGGATTTCATTGATTCTGTAGATCCATTTGGGGGAATGTTACAATTTTTATAACATTTCATCCATGAATATAGGATTTCTCTCAATTAATGTAGTTTTTCTTTACTTTCTTACTACAATCCTTTGTAGTTTTAAGAGCAACATTTTTGCATGGACTTTGGTAAATTCATATCTATGTTTTTCTTCTTTTTGATGCTAATTACGAATGGGCTTACTTTATTTATTTCAATTTTGGATTGTTTGCGGCAAACATATGAAAACACAATTTATTTTTTATGTATTGATCTTGTATCTTGCAACCTCACTGGACTTATTTATTAGTTCTTATATTTGTTTAGTTGGATCTTTATAATTTTTAAAATGCAAGATTATGACATCTGCGAATAAATAGAATTTTATTTCTTTTTCAATCTGAATGAATTTTATTTAATTTTCTTGCCTAATTGCTCTGGGTAGTACCTCTGGCACAATGTTAAATAGAAGTGAGAGAGTGAACATCCTTTTGTTGTTCCTGATCTTTAGAGGAATGCATTCGGTCTTTGTCCATTAAGTATGGCATTAGCTGGGATTATTATTATTATTATTGATATTATTATTTATATAGTTAAACCTATATTTTCCACTTTATGTTTGGTTTTGTATACATCTCATGTATTTTTTTTACTCTATTTCTCCTCTGCTTTATTTTGCATTTAATGAATATTTTCTACCATGATATTTTAAATCCATTAGTGATTTTTTTATTAGATTTTTTGAGTTATTTCCTTAGTGGTTCTTTTTGTGCTTACCATATACATCTTAGTTAATCAAGATCTATTTCAGATTAATACTAACTGTATATCAGTGAGACATAGGAATATTAGATTTGTATAGTTTTATTTCCTTCTTCTCTTTTTGTGCTATTATTGTTATATGTATTGCACCTATATACATTGTAAAGCTGGGAATACATTGTTATATTTATAACTAAATATAAGGTTATATCTATTAAAGTACCTAAGAGAAAAAAGCAAAGCAAGTATATTATTATGTAGTTCTTTATCTTAAACTACTTATTTACTATTTCTGGTGGACTAATAGACATTGGAGACTAGGAAAGGTGGGACAGTGGGAATGAGGTAAGGGATGAATGGGAACGATGTATACTATTTGAGCGATGGCTGCTCTATAAGCCCAGGCTTCACTACCATGCAGTATATCACTGTAACAATACTGTACTTGTAGCCCTGAAATGTACACAAATAAAATATAAACACTTTCTAATCCCTTAAAATCCCCCCCAGCCCTCCTAAAATACCATATTTTATCATTTTCTTATCCCATTTTTTTTTCTCCCTCATCCTTGCCAGCAGGAAGTCACAGAAGTTTTGGTATGATGTGTCTTCTGGCTATCGTCCTTCTCCTTTGTGGTGATATTGTTAAGCGCAATACAAGCGTATATATTATAGGCTCCCAAATACAATTACATACATGTTGTTTTATACAACTGATTTTTACTTAAAAAAGAATAATGAGGAAATATGTATTTATACTGTCACTCATAATTACGTAATTATCTTTTCTGGTGTTCTTTTTTTTTGTCTTATTTTAAAATTATCTGAGGCTACTTGCTTTGAGCCTAAAATACTTCCTTTAGCATTTCTTGTTAAGTGACTCAGCTACCATTTGATTCGCTCCATTTTTATTTATCCGGAAAAGTCTTTATTTCGCCTTCACTTCTGAGAGATAACTTTGCTGGATATAACATTCTTGGTTTATATATATTTGTATATTTGATGAGGCAGTATCATCATAGTTTTACTTTACAAGCAAAGTTTCCTTTAGTTCATTGTATATATTGTAACAGCTGCTTTGACATCCTTGTTAAATTTGACATCAGAACTTTCTTACAGCCAGTTTTCATTACCTGCTTATCTTTTATATTGGTCACACTTTCCTGTTTCTTTGTCTGTCTCATATTGTTTTTTTCCTGTCAACTCGTGTATTAGATGATGTATTGTAGTAATTCTGTACAATATTCTCTCTGTCCTTTAGGGACTCATTTGGTTGTTTGCCTGTTTATGTGTTTAGCGACTTGGCTGAACTAATTTAGTCAAGTCTGCTGCAGTTTGAAGTCTTTGATATCACTTTTTAGCATGCTGAGCTTTGACCATTCGTGTGCAGTCAACCTGCAATGATGGTGATTTTAGCAGAGCTCTCTTTGTACCTTTCTCTGATTTCTCTAGAAATTAGATTGTTTATTAGTATCACACTCAGCTATTAGGCTCTATTAACTTCTTGTTGATTGCTTGATTGTGTTTGAAAATGTCCTTGGTCCTCACTTATTTTACAGTCTGATTCAGTATATCTTGGCTTATTTACAAGGGTCATTATTGAGATCTGTTTTTGAAGTTTATTTCTTCCAGAAGAGTTCTATTTAGCTGTCATTTTCCCTCATTGTCTCTGGGTAACTAATTGGCCTATAGTTTAGCTTGTTGCTGTCATAGAGATACCAAGCCTCCTCTTAATTGCTTACCATCAAAATGTCTTTTTCCTTTTTATTAATTTAGGTTTGAACTTCCTGATACTCTGTTTCAAATAAAGTCATTTTCTTTTAGGAGAGCTTCAGTGTTCTCTATTCATGTGAACTGCCCTCCCTACCAAAAAACATCTCTGAACCACTGCTTCAGAAGGGAAAGAGCAAGTAACACCCATACTTTACAAATATGTCACTGTGTGGGAGTGATAGCTTCTGATATTTTTTCCTAGACTTTCTTATGTGAAACCTCTGCCTTCTTAGCTAAGTGATCAAAAAGAGGACCCTGTCTTTTGGCTACACTCATTTGAAATAAAGCTCCTGTTATACTAAGCTGATAAAGGGGAAGGGAGGGAACAAGTTATGGCATAAGTGCCACAGATTCTCACTGTTCTTACTGAAATTTAGTAGGTTTGCTCTAATAAATGTTTCTTCATTTGCTCTAAGCCTTCAGGACAATTCCAGAAACTTCAAGCAGGGTTTTTCAAAGGAAAAAATTTTTGCCAGTTGTGGTTATTTTACTGGGGAATGGGTTTTTGGAGCTCCTCATGCTACCATTCTAAAAGTCAACTGTTGTTTTTTCAAGGATTCTACAGATCTTAGATTTTTGTTGTATGTGTATTTTCAACTGCATAAGGGGCCAGTGCCCCTAACTCCCATGTTGTTCGAGGGTCAACTGTATATATTACTAATTAATTTGTCTACTTAATGTATAAATTACAATGAGTGGTATATTTATATCTCTTAGGCTTATGTGAGTATTTTAATTTTTTTTTCTTTAACTTTCATTTTAAGTTTGGGGGTACATATGCAGGATGTGCAGGTTTGTTACATAGGTAAACATGTGCCATGGTGGATTGCTAGACAGATCAACCCATCACCCAGGTATTAAGCCCAGAGTCCATTAGCTAGTCTTCCTGATGCTCTGTCTCCCCCGGCTCCCCTCCTACCTTATCCCAGTGTTTGTGTTCTTCCTTCCATGTGTCCATGTGGTTCAGCTCCCACTTATAAGTGAGAACATGCAGTGTTTGGTTTTCTGTTCATGCATTAGTTTTCTGAGAATAACAGCTACCAGCTCCATCAATGTCCCTGCAAAAGACATGATTTTATTCCTTTTTATGGCTGCATAGTATTCCATGGTGTATATGTACCACATTTTCTTTATGTAGTCTAACATTGATGAGCATTTGGGTTGATTCCATGTCTTTGCTATTTGAATAGTGCTGCAGTGAACATATGTGTGCATGTAATAAGAGAAGAATTTATATTCCTTTTGGTATATACCCAATAATGAAATTGCTGAGTCAAATGGTATTTCTGCCTCTAGGTCTTTGAGAAGTCACCACACTGTATTCCACAATGGTTGAACTAATTACACTCTCACCAACAGTGTAAAAGCCTTCCTTTTTCTCCACAACCTTCTCAGCACCTAGTGCTGACTTTTTAATAATCGCCATTCAGACTGGCGGGAGATGGTATCTTATTGTGGTTTTGATTTTCATTTCTCTAATGATCAGTGATGTTGAGATTTTTTTACACATGTTTGTTAGCCACATTAGTGTCTTCTTTTGAGGAGTGTCTGTTCATGTCCTTTGCCCACTTTTTAATGGGGGTGTTTGTTTTATTTTCTTGTAAATTTGTTTAAGTTTCTTGTAGACTCTGGATATTAGACCTCTTGTAGATGGATAGATTGCAAACATTTTCTCTCATTCTGTAGGTTGTCTGTTCACTCTGTTGATAGTTTCTTTTGCCGTGCAGAAGCTTTTTGATTAGATCCCATTTGTCAATTTTTGCTTTTGTTGCAATTGCTTTTGGTGTTTTTGTCATGAAATCTTTGCCTGTGCCTATATCCTGAATGGTATTGCCTAGATTTCTTTCTAGAGTTTTTATAGTTTTGGGTTTTATATTTAAGTCTTTAATCTATCTTGAGTTAATTTTTGTATATGGTGTAAGAAAGGGGTCCAGTTTCAATTTTCTGTCGAAGATCAGATGACTGTAGGTGTGCATCTGAGTTCTCTATTCTGTCCCATGTTTCTGGTCTATGTGTCTATTTTGTAGCAGTACCTTGCTGTTTTGGATATTGTAGCCTTGTAGTATAGTTTGAGTTGGGGAGTATGATGCCTCCAGCTTTGTTCTTTTTGCTTAGGGTTGTCTTGGCTATATGAGCTCTTTTTTGGTTCCATACCAATTTTAAAATAGATTTTTCTAATTCTGTAAAGAATGTCAATGGTAGTTTAATGGAGATAGCATTGAATCTATAAATTACTTTGGGCAGTATGGCCATTTTCACGATATTGATTCTTCCTATTCATGAGCATGGAGTGTTTTTCCATTTGTTTGTGTCCTCTCTGATTTTTTTAAACAGTGGTTTGTAGCTCTCCTTGAAGATTTCCTTCACTTCCCTTGTTAGCTGTATTCCTAGGTATTTTGTTTTCTTTGTAACAACTGTAAATGGGAGTTCATTCATAATTTGGCCCTCAGCTTTCCTGTTGCTGGTGTATAGAAATGCTAGAGATTTTGGCACATTGATCTTGTATCCTGAGATTCTGCTGAAGTTGCTTATTAGCTTAAGAAGCTTTTTGGCTGAAACAATGGGTTTTCTAGATATAGGATCATGTCATCTGCAAACAGAGACAGTTTGACTTCCTCTCTTCCTATTTGAATATGCTTTATTTCTTTCTCTTGCCTGATTTCCCTGGCCAGAACTTCCAATGTTCTGTTGAATAGGAGTGGTGAGAGAGGACATCCTTGTCTTGTGTTGGTTTTCAAGGGGAATGCTTCCAGCTTTTGCCCATTCAGTGTGATATTGGCTGTTGGTTTGTCATATATGGCTCTTCCTATTTTGGGGTATATTCCTTCAATCCCTAGTTTATTGAGAGTTTTTAACATAAAAGGATGTTGAATTTTATTGAAGGCCATTTCTGCATCTATTGAAATAATCATGTGTTTTTTGTCATTGCTTTTGTTTATGTGATGGGTTACATTTATTGATTCGCATATGTTGAACCTTGCAGCCTGAGGATGAAACTAACTTGATCATGGTGGATAAGCTTTTGGATGTGCCGCTGGATTCAGTTGGCCAGTATTTTATTGAGGATTTTTACATTGATGGTCGTCAGGGATATTGGCCTGAAGTTTTATTTTATTGTTGCATCTCTGCTAGGTTTTCGTATCAGCATGATGCTGGGCTCATAAAATGAGTTAGGGAGCAGTCCCTCCTTTACAATTGTTTGGAATCATTTCAATAAAAATGGTACCAGTGCTTCTTTGTACCTCTGGTAGAATTCAGTTGTAAATCCATCTGGTCCTGGACTTGTTTTGGTTGTTAGGCTATTTACTGCTGCCTCAATTTCAGAACTTGTTATTGGTCTATTTAGCGATTCAGTTTTCTCCTTGTTTAGTCTTGGGAGGGTGTATGTGTCCAGGAATTTATTCCTTTCTTATAGATTTTCAGCTTGTATGCATAGAGGTGTTTACAGTATTGTCTGATAGTTGTTATTATTTCTGTGGTATAAGGGGTTATATCCCACAGATCATTTCTGATTGTGTCTATTTGGTTCTTTTCTCTTTTCTTCTTTATTAGTCTAACTAATGGTCTATTTTATTGATGTTTTCAAAAAACCAGCTCTTGGATGTATCGATTTTTTTGAAGGCTTTTTTGTGTCTCTATCTCCTTCAGTTCTGCTCTGATCTTGGTTACTTCTTCTCTTCTGCTAGCTTTGGAGTTTGCTTGCTCTTGGTTCTCTACTTCTTTGAGTTGTGATGTTAGGGTGTTGATTTGAGATCTTTCCAGCTTTTTGATGTGGGCATTTAGTGCTATAAATTTCCCTCTTAACACTGCTTTAGCTGCATCCCAAAGATTCTGATATATTGTCCCTTTGTTCTCATTAGTTTCAAATAACTTCTTAATTTCTGACTTCATTTCATTATTTACCCAGGAGTTACTCAGGAGCAGGTTGTTCAGTTTCCATGTAGTTGTGTGGTTTTGAGTGAGTTTCTTAATCTTGAGTTCTAATTTGGTTATGCCGTGGTCTGAGAGACTGTTTTTGTTTTTGTTTTTTAATAAATTCAGTTCTTTTACATTTGATGAGGAGTGATTTACTTCCAATTATGTGATGAATTTTAGAGTAAGTGCCATGTGGCAATGAGAAGAATGTATATTCTCTGGTTTTTGGGTGGAGAATTCTGTAGATATCTAACAATTCTGCTTGATTCAGAGCTGATTTCAGGTCCTGAATATCTTTGTTAATTTTCTCTCTCAATAATCTGTCTAATAATGTCAGTGGGGTGTTAAAATCTCCCAGTATTATTGTGTGGAGTCTAAGTCTCTTTGATGGTCTTTAAGAACTTGCTTTACAAATCTGGGTGATCCTGTATTAGGTGCATATATATATTTAGGATAGTAGCTCTTCTTGTTGAATTGAATCCTTTAACATTAGGTAGTGCCCTTCTTTGTCTTTTTAAACATCTTTTGTGGTTTAAAGTCTGTTTTGTCAAAAACTAGAATTGCTTTTTCTCTGTTTTCCATTTGCTTGGTAAATTTTCCTTGATCCATTTATCTTGAGCCTATGTGTGTCTTTGCACATGAGAGGGGTCTCTGAAAGACAGCATACCAGTGGGTCTTGACTGTTTATCTAGCTTGCCATTCTGTGTCTTTTAATTTGGGCATTTAGCTCATTTACATTTAAGGTTACTATTGTCAAGTGTGAATTTGATCCTGTCATCATGGTGCTAGTTCATTATTTTGCAGACTTCTTTATGTGGTCACTTCAGAGTGTCACTGTTCTGTGTACTTCAGTGTGCTTTTGTAGTTCCTTTCTACATTTAGTGCTTCCTTCAGGAGCTCTTGCAAGGCAGGCCTGGTGCTGACATTTTTTTCTCAGCATTTGCTTGTCTAAAAAGCATATTTATTTTTCCTTTGCTTATGAAGTTTAGTTTGGCTGGATGTGAAATTTTGGGTTGGAAATTCTTTTCTTTAAGTATTTTGAATATTGGACCCCACTCTCTTCTAGTTTGCAGGGATTCCACTGAGAAGTCTGCTGTTAGTCTGATGGGTTTCCCTTTGTAGGTGACTTGGCCTTTCTCTCTGGCTGCCCTTAACATTTTTTCTTCCATTTCGACCTTGGAGAAACTGATGATTAAGTGTCTTAGGGCTGATCTTCTAGTGGAGGATCTTATTGTGGTTCTCTGGATTTCCTGAATTCAAAGGTTGGCCTGTCTTACTAGATTGGTGAAGTTCCATTGGATGATATCCTGAAGCATGTTTTCCAATTTGTTTCCATTCTCCACATCTTTTTCATGTACCTTAATTAGTCATAGGTTCAGTCTTTTACATACTCCCATATTTCTTGGAGGTTTTGTTTGTTCCTCTTCATCCTTTCTTTCTCTATACTTGTCAGCCTGTCTATTTCAGAAAGATGATCTGTAGGCTCTGAGATTCTTTCCTTTGCTTGGTCTATTCTGCTACTGATACTTGTGATTGTCTTGTGAAGTTCTTATGTTGTGTTTTTCAGTTCCATCAGGTCAATTATGTTCCTCTGTAAAATGGCTATTTTGGTTGTCAGTTCCTCTATCATGATTCTTAGCTTCTTTGCATTGGGTTAGAACATGCTTTTTTATCTCAGTGAAGTTTGTTATTACCCACCTTCTGAAGGCTACTTTGGTCAATTCAGCCATCTTAGCCTCAGCCCAGTTCTGTGCCCTTGCTGGAGAGATGTTGAGGTCATTTGGAGGAGAAGAGGCACCTGGCTTTTTGAGTTTTCAGTGTTTTTGCTTTGATTCTTTCTCACCTTCATGGGTTTATCTACCTTCAATCTTTGAGGTTACTGACCTTTGAATAAGGTTTTTGTGGGGTCTTTTTTGTTAATGTTGTTGTTGCTTTCTGTTTGTTTGTTTTAACAGTCAGGTCACTCTTTCAATAGGGCTGCTGCAGTTAGTTGGGCATCCACTCCAGAATGCAGTTACCTCAGCCCCTCCCATGCCTAGAGGTATCACCGGGGAAGGCTGCAAAAAGCAAAGATGGCAGCCTGCTCTTTCCTCTGGGAGACCTGTCCCAGGAGGGCACTGACCTGATGCCAGCTGAATGCTTCTGTAGGAGGTGTCTGGAGACCCCTGTTGGGAGGTCCCACTAAGTCAGGAGGAATGTGATCAGGGACTCACTTAAAGAAGCAGTCTGGCTGTCCCTTGGCAGAGCAGGTGCACTGCACTGACTGCCCAGCCTCTCTAGAGCCAGCAGCCTGGAAATACTAAGTTGGCTGAATCACGGAGACAGCAGCTGCCTCTGGCCCTGGGGACTCCATCCCAGGGAGAGATCAGAGTCTTGTTTGTATAACTCTGGCTGGAGTTGCTGAAATTCCTTTAGGGAGGCCCTACTCAGTGAGGAGGGATGTACTGGGGTCCCACTCAAAGAAGCAGACTGACCACAATCAGGCATAGCAGCTGGGCTGCCTTGAGGGGAATACCTCTGGTCCTTGGTGCCAGCAGGCTAGAACTGCCAACTTGAACTGCAAATGTGGCAGCTGCCCCTCCCACTGGAATTCGGTCCATCTCAGGCTGTCTCCAACCCTCTGCTCCTGGCCAGCTGGAATTCCAAGCCAGTGGGTCTTAATTTGTGAGGTGCTGTGGGACTGGAGCCTGCAGAATGACGCTACTTGGCTCCCTCGATTCAAGCTCCTTCCTAGAAGAATCCATGGGCTCTCCCGCTTTGCCAGAATTCCTTGGTTGGAGCATGCAAAACTCCTGGATTTCCCTGCATGCCCACACAAGTGGTCACTCTGCTGATACTCTACACAGCTCTGTGATTTGGACCCAAAGCTCTGGTGATGTGGGCTCATCCCCTGATCTCTGGGTTGCAAAGATCTATAGGAAAAGCATGGTTTCCTGGGAAGGGTCACACAATCACTCACCACCTCCCCTGGTTGGGAGTGGGGGCTTCCCTGGCTCCATGCCTCTCCTGGCCCCACCCTGCCTTTTCTTGCTCTCCATGGGTCAAGCCAGGTGCTAAGTCAGTCCCAATGTCAGAATCTGGATACCTCAGTTGAAGGTATAGAATTCACTTGCTGTTTTGTGAGAGCCATGGACTGCAGCTGCTTCTAGTTGGCCGTTTTGGCCCCTCTTAGTACTTAAATTTATTTTTGTAATTTCATCAGATTTTGAACATATATTCATATACTTTTTATATAATATTATGTAACTCTATTAGCATTTTAATCTGGATTCTTATTGTTAGACTATTTCCTAGTTTTCCAGTTTTTGTGTCTTTGACAAATGACCCTATGCTTACAATAAGGAAGTAATTCTTCTATTGTTTCATCTTCAGGTGTAGACCATAATACTCTTAGAATTGGGAGTTATTCCTGATATTTCTTTAGCAATGTACATTTTCTTTTTCTAGTTATTACTTACGTTTTGCTTTTCCTAGTGCATTTTGGACCCCTAAGACTCTTTACCTTGGTGCATATCAAAATGGTCTGCTTCTGTGCAAATTGAACTTACACACTTAAATGTTGGATTTATCTTCTAGCCTGAGGGTGTATTTTTCATTCTGAAGCCTGGGCATTTTACTATGAAGAGCAGAGGTTGTTCTAGTTAATCTAATGTAGTCTGATATTTAATCTGTACAAGAAATAATGAAACAAACCTAAGGGTACACTAATGCCTCTGCCAGAATCCATCAATTCCCATTGTGACCTTTACATTCTGAAATTCATACCATCTTTTACATATTTCTATTTTAACCACATTGTGCTGCTCAGAATTATGATTCCTGAAAGGTGTTATTAGTAATACAGAAGAAAGAATGAGATAGTATTTGTTATCCTAAATATATGTTCCTAACTAATATTATTAATAAAGTGGGATTCTGTTTTCCTAGTAGGTAAATAATATACGTTCAAAATTGTAGAGGGCAAGTCGGGCATTTTTGGTCTGCCCCTTTTATAGGTAAGAAAGTCTTTTCAGTTTTCTAAAACAGCATTCATTAAGTTCGTAATTTGAGAAGATTTTTGAGAAGTGAAAACATTACCTCGTAGGACCTAGAAATTTTAGCTACAGAGTACAGCTATTTCAATATAGTTGATAGATTGGCATGCCTTATGGAAAAGTCATTTTTATAGTAATCATGTAGTTTTGGAAATCATAGAAATGAAGAATAAATTAAGGATAATGTCTGCCTAGTTGTTTTACTCAGTTGACTCTAACTTGATGAAGATGGACAGATGTTAAAAGATCCCATCACTTTCCATTGTATATATTTGAGAAGAGATGGGAAGCATCCCATAATAGAGAATGACTCTTCCTGGAATTTTTATGGCAGAAGAGGATTCTTCATTTATAGTATTGATGACATGTTGAACAGATAGATGGAATTTTTCATTTTATCATTATCATTATCATTGCCAATATTTTGCTGAGTTAGTATTCTGGACAACTAAAATGTTCTGTATTTCTTTCATGTTCTTTATTCTACTGCAGGTATTTATAAACCACTCTTGATTATGTGATGCACTCTTTGTACCAGGCACTGGGATAAAGAGATGAAAACATAATCTGTCCCCCTAGCTCAATCTGTTTATAGCATACAGATCATAACTAGAAATTCTTAATCTCTTCTTTCTCTTAGATTCTTAGGTTGTCTGTAACCTGGAGCACTTTTCTGATGTCATGAATATTTGGTTTTTGGTGTTGAAAGTATAGGTTTCATGCCAAACCCAATAAAGTCTTATATTCTCTTTGTCTCTATTTCAATTTTAAAGACCTTCAAGCTGAGCATTTAAATACATATTAGCTGTTACAAGCTGAAGATTTCACTTTGATCTCTATATTTGATTTATTGATTGTTTTTAATTTGTAATAATATGCAACTGATTAAATTCACATTGTACAATTCAGTAGCTACAGTTTCTAGATTAAAAACATATGTGACTTACAAAAAAAGCATGTTTTATGAAAGTTTGCATACTCTGTTTTCTCATGGTTCAATAAAAACCTGAGGTTATTGAATTTCAACTCACAGTGCAAGGCACAGCTCTTTAGTTAAGCCTTTTCAGTTTGGCTATAAGCATCTTATTGCTGCAAAAACCTGAAAGCTCAGCTTTTTTTTTTTTTTTTTTTTTGCTGATTTTATACCTAATGTGTTTCCAATGGCAGTAATAAGTGCAACTATTATTATGAGTTTTATATATAAATATACATCTTCTGTGAGTCTGCCAGAAGCAGCAATAAACACAACAAACTGTAGTTTTAGATCTCTGGAGCAAGAAACGAATATGTATTCATTTCTATCTATAAATTTTAATTATGGATATATTACATGAATAATAAAATCCTATAAAAGTCCTTACATATATCTAAAGATAGCTTTACAGTGAAAGCATAAAAGCATAGCTTGATATAAATGGACAACTACCGTATGTAGGAAACCAGGGCATGGCTTTTCTCTCTCAAAGAAAATGAACATGGGATTTACCATTGAATATCTTTTCCATATGAGAATTAACAACAGTCTCAAACACATTTTGTTACTGTTAAGGTATGATTGTGTGTGTGTGTGTGTGTGTGTGTGTGTGTGTGTGTGACTAGCTCAATCTTCTAAATGTTTCATTGTAACCTGAACTTGCCCCAACTCTCTTTTTGGAAATCCCATGCTGTTTATTCACTTGACTTTCAGACATCTCTTTCCTTGAGGTTGCACTAAATTAACATGTCTATTATGGAATCCCTCCACGCATAGCCCTTGCTAAGTGCTTGTTTTTTTTTTTTTTTAATACCAATGAATTAGAATCTGAGATTCATGAAAAATACCACTGTTTTCCTGGCTGTTTAAAACAGAAATGTCACTCTTCTTACATCACCAGCTCTATTAATTTAACAAATTAAATAATCCTCTGTATTTCACCACCACTGTCTGGTTTCGAACTTTTAACATTTCTCATAGGAATTTCTGAAATGACTTTAAACTAGTTCTGGTTTAAAATGAATATCCCTACAATCAATTTTCCACATTTCTACTTTGCCTTCAGGACAAACTACAAGTTTTTATATTTAATATGCTAGACTTATCATGAGGTGCCTTCACTGTATAATTTTTGAGTAAGGGCTAGTCATTTATCAAGGTGCTGGCAATACAATACTCACATTTTTTTCTGCCTCTTTTTTTTTTTTTTTTTTTGCCCCTACTTCTTTTAGCTTGTAATGCCCTTCTATATTTCAACTAATTTCTATAGCATCTCTTCTGAGAGCGTGTCCTTCAGTTACACCCTGATTTAGGTACCTCTTCTGACACTGCTGGCATCCATTCACTTCCATGTTTACTTTATATTATCTGATCATCAGAAGGACCATGTCTTGAGTCTCACCACCAAGGACACAGCTCCTCCTTGAATAGTCTTTTAGTTATGCAAATGTCTTCACTGGCTGTCTCTCACAATCCCTCTTTATGTTGTATTTGCTTTTAGTAGCAGTTGTGGGCCATAGTTTAATACCTAAAGCTTTATCATTCTACTCTACTAATTAACCTACCTTTATACCTTTTCCCAGAGGTGGCTTTTATATTAAGTGGAATACTGGACAAAATAACTTCAAAAGTCTCTTTTGACTGAGGTTTTAAAATTCTTATTATTTTGTAGGCTTTTACTTCCTATGTGTAATATTGCATTGGAAAAAGATGCATAACTGTCTACACTCTGCCAGCACTCTCTGTTTTCACTTGGAGCCTTCTTTTTCTGCATGCATTACATATCCATCTTTATCTTGAGTCCCTAAGCAAACTTACTTCTAATCATGCTGCAACTTCCATCCTTTCTAGCGCTCTACTCATAACTGCTTAACAGGTAGTCACACTGGAGAGATTATCCCTGATCTTAAAATATTGCCAGTCTCTTCAGGTTGCTGGTGAGTTTATGTAAAACAATGCTTAAAACATTCTTAACACAGTTATTGCAAAAGAGCAAGGCCTCAATAAATGTTACCCATTGATATGGTTTGGCTTCGTGTCTCCACCCAAATGTCATCTTGAATTGCAATCTCCAGGTGTTGAGGAAGAGACCTGGTGGGAGGTGACTGGATCATGGGATGGGGGTTCCCCCATGTTGTTCTCATGATAGCGAGGGTGTTCTCAGGAGATCTGATAGTTTTATTAGTATTTGACATTTCCTTCTACATACACTCTTCTCTTTCCTGCTGTCACGTGAAGAAGGTCCTTGATTCTCCTTTGCCTTCCGCCATAAGTTTCCTGAGGCCTCCCCAGCTATGTGGAAGTGTGAGTTTACTAAATCTCTTTCTTTTGTGAATTACCCAGTCTTGGGTAGTATCTTTATAGCAGTGTGAGAATGCTATAATTCACCCATTCTTTTAAAACACATTGAAGGTATAATAATATTGTAAAACTACAATACCGTGAGTCTGGAATAGCACATATCTGTGGGGTGGGGTACAAATGTATGCAAGGGTAGAAAAGTTGGATAAAAGATGAGTAAGTACCTTAAAGTGTTTGATCTTCAGTGGGCTCGGAACTGTGTTGCCTATAAGGTAAGATTCAAAGGCCTTAAAAGATAAGGAAGAATCGTTAAGTTGAATGCCATTGAAATTCTGCCACCTCTTGAAGAATTATTGAATCACTCTAAGAATTAGCTTCTTTAGAAAATAAGAATATATTATTTCATGGCTAATGATCGTGTGGATAAAAGGCAGTTACTGAGCCCTGTTCTGTTATAACAAAAGGGAAAGTGTTCTCTGAGATCTTGAGCTATATGAATCTGTGGTTAAAAAAAAAAAAATTACGTTTGGAAGAAAAACTCCTAATTCTCACACCTTCTAGAACCTTTCCTTAAAAGTAATTAGGGGCTTACTTTGTATTTACTATTCTGCCAATTTTACTTTCAGTCAGAAAGGTAGACATACCCCCAATGAAAAATTCTGGCTAGAACAAACAGGAAAATTAAAAATATGCTTACTTAAATTTCTTTCCTTTCTGTATTATTTTCTTCTCTTTTTCTTTTTCTTGCTTTTCCAGGCTTGGCTTAAAAGTTTGGAGGTATAGGCTAGTTATTTTCCTGCTTCTCAACACTTGATATTATATTCAATTTTGTCACTGGTCCATCTCTTAGAAACATACTCCTTGAGGTTGTTTTGGATATCACATAATATCCAAAACATAATGGATTTGGATTTGGAGGAGTATTTGGATATCACATACTCCTCAGTTTTGGATATCACAAAAATAGTAATTGTAGATTTCACTTTACCCATAATTTGAATATGCCTCCTCTTGAACTAAAACCTTCTTCTACTTCCTAATACTATCCTGACAATCTTTCTTGGGGGGAAAAAAAGACTAATATAAAAATTGTAGCAAAATGAAAGTGATCTCTAACTATAATTTAGAGCTCCACGAATCTGTGGTAAATGGAGTAGGATTGGAGAAGACAATTCTAATGCTTCTGACTTCTAGAACCTTCCATTAAAAATAATTAGGGCCTTATTTTTCTATCTATTATTCTGCTTTCAAATTCTAATTTTAAAAATTATCAGAGATAGTGAATGTACTTCTATAGTAAAACAATTCCTAAGAATTGTTCTCCATTTTGGTTCTTATTCATTTTATGATGAAAAGGAAAACAAATCTCTTTTCTGTAACAAGGTATGTTTATGTATAGTATGAACCAAAAGAAAGATACTACGTATCAAAACAATACTTATTATTCTATAATTACTGATGGCAAAATTATTGATTATCGTCTTACAAAAATAATTATAAATATGTTAATTCCAGTCCCCAGGACAACACTGTGAGGAAGCTCCTATTTTCCCTTTTAATAAGTGAAAGAATAGAAGCCACAGGGATAAACTGACTAGCTCCAGGCTACCAACCAAGCACATGTCAAAGCTGGAAGTTAAACCTAAGCCCCTATGACTCGAAATGGTACATGTTCAAATTTAGCACATTGTTTTGTTGAGTCATAGAAACTGTCCATGGAAGAGAAATCCTATCAGACATACACATATATTGGTGAATGTAAAACAGTTTTTAAGAAGTTTAGGGTTAGGGGAAGTAATTAGGAAAGAATGTGAATATGAAAAAAATTGACTGAGATATATTTTGCATTATCCCTTGAAAAATAAAAGTGCCTAAAATACTTATTATAGCTGTAGTGATAGTGTATACAGAAAATTTGCTACTCACTAAGTATAATTATAAATTTAATCAAAAAGTTAAAATGTGACAGAAATATGATAATGAAGGAGAGGATATTGTTTCAATATTAATTTTTTTCTTCTTTGTTCTTGCCATTGTGTTAGTATTTTTGCCATTGGAACTTAACTGGCAGAAAGAGTGCAGGAAGATAAATTCTCTGCTCACCACTCTCACCCCAGAGAACATAAAGGATTACACGGTTATAGCAAAGTCTAAAGGCATGGTTGGGAACCACAGTAGCTTTTTTTATTTTTTATTTTTATTTTTTGCAATGCCTGAGGTGTTTAGAGCGAGAAAGCAATGAATTAAAACCTCCTCGTTTTTGGCTGGTAACAAATTTCTTCTTGATGCAGAGATAGCCTTGATAACAAGGTAGAACCAAGATTGGATGATGAAGACAATTAATGAAAAAGGTTGAATATTAAAGAGTGATCTGAGATCAATATTCAGATAGCATTCTGTTCCTAATATTCTTCTACCAAAGAGGAGGTGAGTGGAGTTTGTCACACAAAATTGAGAGCGTTATACTTTACCCAAATGTTGTAATTGGGAATAAAACAGAGTAATGTGCTCTGTAAAGGTGAGTCATTAAATGGTAAAGTTTTAAGTAAAAGGCTTTATACAAAATAATTTTACTAAAATGTATTCGAATCCAGCCAGGATGGAGTTAAATATTGTACCTTATTCAAGTAGAAAACACACAATTTTAAAAGCAACAGTCTTGCTAAATGCGATAAAAGACTGTCTTTTGACATTAAAAAATGCTTCAAAAATTACTTACTATTTTGATTTGGATTACACTTTAATGTTAAAGTGCTAACTTTTTTGAGAAAGGCCTCAAGATTGGTTGTCAATGAGACATCACAATGAGTACTAGATTGGCTAACTTCTCCATCTCTGTGCAGGTTAATATGAGATGGATGAGAGAAACACAATTTATATCATTTAATACAATTTGGAATGTTTTCTCACTCAGAATGTCACTTAAACATAGATTCCTCCTTTTCTCAGAAAGCCCACAATTTTTGTTTGTTTTGATTTTTGTTTTTCCCAAGAGATTGGAAAGTTCTTAAGGGCCGATGTAATGATTTTTGGGTTTTTTTCCACTCTTCAAAGCTTCTGGCAACGTGTGTATAATGTAGTGAATACTCAGTAGATTCTCTGGAACTGAAATGACCACCCTGTACCACAAAAAGCAAAACAAAACCAAAAACAACAAAAAAAAGTAAATAAATAAGAAGGAATAAGAGACATAGAGGATCCAGTGAGAATTTGCACGACCCATGCAATTGATACCCTAGAAAGATAAAAGGGAGACTAGACAAGAGTGACATTTAAATAGGTAATACCTGAAGTATTGTTGGTATAATGAATTGACAATACCTGAAGTGTTGTCAATATAATCAATATCACTGCTACAAATTCATGAAGCACTACAAACGTCTAGCAGATACAGAGAGCATTATCTTCTGTTCTGTGTATGAAAACCAATGAGAAAGAAAAATCTTAAAAGAGTTGGAGGTAAATAATTACTTTCAAAGAAAGATAAATTATACTCAAGCTAACTTCTCAACAGAAACAACAAAAACTAAAAACAGCAATATAATTTTCAAAATGAAGATGGAAATAAAGGTAAAGACATTTCATATAAACAAGGACTCAAAACGTTTTGCCAGAAGAGCTATACCACAGGAAATATCAAGGGTATTCTCCTGACAAAAATAAAATGCAAGGGAAAGAGTAAATATGGTGGTATATCTAAGAGAAAACAGATGATGTAAAACAATAATATTAATGTTTTTAAGAGTGTTTTTACATATGCTGTAAATATATAACAAAAACAGCATAAAATTTTGGGGGAGTTTAGATAACAATAATATATTTAAGTTCAGTAACTTGCCTGTGAAGATAATACCAAAAGATTCAAGGGAATAGATGAAACAAGTTTATTACATAAACACTAACCAGCAGAACATAGCTTTAATATCAAACAATGTAAACTTTAGGGCAAAAAGTTAGAGATAAAACTGTCATGTTTTATAATGACAATAAACTTATTTTTCAGGAGAAACATAACAATTCTAAATTTTCATGTACTTTACAACCTAACCTCAAAATACAAAAGTCAAACTTTAACAGAATCCAAATTAGCAATAGAAAATTCCATAAACATAATGGGATGTTTTAATACCACTCTCTTAGTAACTGATAAAATACGCAGATAAAAAAATCACCAAATTCACCAAATTATAGAAAGCTAAGCAATATTATTAACAAAATCAATCTAATTGACACATATGAAATGTTGAATCTCAAAACCTGTATGATGAACATTTTGAATCCAAAAACTAGAGATTGAATTAGGTATATATGAAATATTTATCATAATTGGACATATGAATAGCTTTAAAGTACATCTTACAAAACATTTCAAACGGTTGAAATCATACAGAACACGTCTGAACACAAAAAATTTAAATTAGACAATATCAATAAGTTAATTAGAAACTCTTCAAAAGTTTGCAGATTATGCATTTCTAAAACATTCATGGTTCAAAGAAAAAAATCACAATGTAAACCAGAAAATATTTGGGTTAAATAGTAATACAATACTACATATCAAAGGATATGGGTCCCACCTAAAGTTATGCTTAGACAGATATTTGGTCTTAAATGATTAATAAAAGGATAGCTGAAAATAAATGATTTAGGAGTTCATCTCAAGAAGTCAAAATGATAGCAGTTTTGGTCTCGATCCAGGAAAGAGAAAGAGCCAGTGGTAGCTGAGGTAGCAGAAGAGATGAAAAGGAATACTCTGGCATGCCCTACCCTTACAAAGCCAAACATGTATCACCTGAAGATCTCCAGAGAGTCGTTTCGAACCTGATAAAGAGGTTTTGGTTCGTTTCTTCCCGTTAATTGAGAGGACAGCTCCCCGGAAGATGGTAATCTGAAGTTCAGTCTCTTGGCATATTTACCTGATGACGGGCCATTGTAGTCCCTAATTCCAGGTGTCACCAGCTGTGCAGGGTTAGAGATGTTCTTGATTTCTATAATGTTGCTGTTCACGACAGATGTAAATTTGATGAACTTGATGCCAGTAATCTGCCTCTCAATTTGAAAACCACTTGGAATTACTGAGTAATTCAGAAGAGAAACACTTTGAAATAACTTTTACCCCTGAGCAAGGGGGATGCTTATTAGACCTTTTGATACTTTACCATGTAAAATGCTATCAGAACTGCCCATAAACCTACTTTTTCTGTAGAATTGTGCATTATCCTTTTTTCTCATATCATGGGAATCAATAGAGAATAACAGAATTTTCTATGTTCACGTTTGCCAAAACCATATTTTTAAAAATGGAATCATGTTATTAATAACTTATGAAAATCTTCTTCTTGAGAGGATACTGTAATTATTAAGAAAGGAGGACAGTACCAGTTCAGGCCCTTCATACGCATAAAGTAGTAGTTGCAAGAAAATGTTTTAATCCTGTTAAGACTCTGAAATCTAAGATAAAATTATTATTTATGACACACATAAAAATAAGGACAATTAGGTTAGATATTTATAAAAGAAACATAAAAGTCTGTGTTGTATATTACTGTCCAATCTGGATTAATTTCTTTTGGAATTAAAGTAGATTTATTAAGGTGAAAAAAAAGTGAACATCCTGAAAACCCTGCTGATATTAATAATATTATTACAAAAATGATGTTGAAGAAAGACTATGAGGTTATATAACCATATTTTTTTGTAACATTTCTGTGTCAATACATTAGCACTATAGATGACATGTATAGATTTCTACAAAATAATTATTGCTAATTTGAGAAGAAATTGAAATTCTGTGTAGTCTTCTAAACTCTTTTAAAACTGCAATCTCTTAAACTTTAAGTAAATTAAATCTCCAGTTAAAAACTTTCCACGAAGTACAGATGCAGATGACTTATTGCTGAATGCTAACAAAGTTAAAATAGCTAACTATATGTAAATTCCAAATAATAAGAAATCTGGCCAGGGGAGGTGGCTCACTCCTGCAATCCTAAAACTTTGAAAGGCGAAGGAGGGAGGATTGCTTGAGCCCAGGAGCTCTAGACCAGCCTGGGTAACATAGCGAGGCCCTGTCTTTACAATAAATAAAAATAAATTAACCACTACAGGTGGTGCACACCTGTAGTTCTAGCTACTCAGGAGTCTTAGGCAGGAGGATCACTTGAGTCCAGGTATTCAGAGCTAGAGTGCCCTAGTGGGATCATAGCTTCTATCCATAGTGATCCAACCGGAACAACAGAGTAAGACCTTTTCTCTAAAAAATAGATAAATTAGACAACTGTTTGTATTTATTTTGTGAGCTGAATATTATCTTGACATGTTTAGTAAGGGTATTAGGGAAAATTTGTAGTCCAATGTAACTCATAGAACATAGATGAAAACATCTTCAAATATGAGACACCTAGTCCAGTGATAGATTTAAAAAGACAATACAACCAAAGTAGATTCATTCTAGGAATTCAAGTTTGGTTTAACATGCTAAAATCAATACATGTAGTATAACACATTAATGGAAGGAAGAAAAAGGAATATATGACTAAATAGGTACAGAAATGAGATTTGACAAATCAAAGTTTAAAAAGAAAAATATTTTAGTAAAGTCAAAATTTGGAAGGAAACTATTCAATTTGATAAAGGAATTTTGCAAAGTACTACAGTGAAAATAAAATTAAATGGTGAAATGTTGCAAGTTTTCTCTCTTTGATTAGGAGTAAGACAAGGATACTTGTTTGTAGGCAGCAAAGATGGCAAAAAGAATTAAAAGTAATAAGAACTGGAAAAGAAATAAAATCATCATTATTCAAATATATTATGTTTTTATATGTATAAAATCCAAAAGAATTAAGAAGTGAGTTACTGGATGTATATCAAAATGCAAGAGTTAATTGTATTTCTGTGTGCCAGCAAAAACAGACAATGAAACTTCATAATATTCAATTTACAAATCACATCAAGATGTATCTAAAACCTAATGGTAAATCTAATAGAAATTGAATGAGATGTATTACTACATTCAGCCACTCTATGTCTTACGATTGGAAAAGTTAATTTATTTAAATTCAAGGTAATTACTAATAAGTAAACACTTTCTACTGCCACTTTAAGTGATTTTCAGTTGTTTCAAAGATTATTTATTTTGTTCTTTCACTCTTTCTTTTTGTCTTCCTTTGTGGTGAAGTGATTTTCTTGAATTTTGTGTTTTGATTGCTTTGTAGGTTTTTTTTTGGTGATCTACTATAGATTGTTGCTTTGGGGTTATCATGAAGCAAACAAAAATAATTTATAGTTACATCAGATTGTTTTAAGCTAAAAACAAGTTGATAGTGATCACACACACATATGCACACGCACACACACAAACTATACATTTTTACTTTACTACCCATCCCAAATGTTGAATTTTTGATGTAACAATTTAAATCTTTTTATATTGCATATCCCTTAAAATTATTGTAGGTATTTTAATTTTTATTAATTTTGTCTTTCAATCTTCATAATAAAGATATAAGTGATTTACTTACCACCCTAATAGTATTAGAGTATTATGAATTTGACCATGTACTTACATTTACCAGTGAGTTTTAGGCTTTCAGATGTTTTTGTGTTGCTCATTAGCATCTTTTTCTTTCAATCTGAAGACCTCCCTTTAGCGTTTTTTTGTAAGACAGATCTAGTGGTGATAAATTTCCGTAGTTTTTGTTTGTCTAGGAAAGTCTTTATTACTTCTTCATTTCTGAAGGACAGCTTTTCAGGGTACAGTTTTCTTGTTTCATAGTTAATCTCCCTTTAACACTTTATGTATATTATCCCTCTTTCTACTGGCCTGTGAGGTTTCTTCTGAGATGTCTGCTACTGTTGTATAGGAACTCCCTTATAAAATGTGTGTTACTTTTCTCTTGCTGTTTTCAGCATCCTCTCTTTGGCTTACATTTATGACATTTTGATTAAAGTGTCTTAGGGCAGTTTTGTTTAGATCAAATCTGTTTGAGGAATCTGACCTTCTTATACCTAGGTATTTACATCTTTTCTAGGTTTAGAATGTTTTCTGCTACTGTTTATTTTTCTTTATTTTTGTTTAATTGTTATTCCACTCCAAGTGTCTGGAACTGCTATTCTTTCTTAAATAAGATTTCTATTCCTTTATTTTTCTTTTCTCTG
This sequence comes from Macaca fascicularis, assembly GCF_037993035.2. Classification (NCBI taxonomy): domain Eukaryota; kingdom Metazoa; phylum Chordata; class Mammalia; order Primates; family Cercopithecidae; genus Macaca; species Macaca fascicularis. The sequence goes on from NC_088387.1 coordinate 86,457,130, forward strand.
TCTCAAATTTCTATGACTCAAAAATTTGCTCTTTTGATGTCTCATAAATCCCATAAGCTTTCTTTGTTTTCACTTTTTTCTTCTTTTTTTCTTTGGCTGAATATTTTTAAATAACCTGTCTTTAAGTTCACAGATCCTTTTTTCTGCTGATCAGTTCTGCTATTGATTCTCTTTATTGTATTTATTCATTGTACTCTAGCTCTATGATTTCTGTCTACCTTTTAAACTTATTTCAATCTTTTTATTAAATTTATCATTCTGGTCTCTTGCTGTTTTGCTTGTTTTGTTGATTTATTTCTTTGTATTATCTTGAAATTCATTTACCTTTCTCAAAACAATTATATTAAGTTGTCAGGCAGTTTATAGATTTCCATTTCTTTAGTGTCAGTCACTGACACATCACTTTGTCTGGTGATGACTTGTTTCCCTGATTTTTGTGATGGAGCATTGATTTTTGCACATTTGAATTAGGTACTATTTTAGTCTTCATACACTGGCTTTGTGAAATTTCTGCAGCAGGCATGTCACTGGGTTGAGCCAGAAGTCCATGGAAGATGCAGGCATTGGGGCCTTGGGGCATGCTAATGATCTAGGGCATGCTAATGATCTGGGGCACACTGTGACTGGTCTGGCACTGGCAGAAGCCCAGGCCAGATGCAGCTGGTGTGGTACTGAAATGTGCCAGGATTCTGGGTTCCCTGACACTGAGGGCTGTCCAGAGTCTTCAAAATTGTTGTTTTAAGAAGGCTCAGTGAATTTCAACATAATAAAGATAAACACTGAAGGCTTTCCAGAGCCTCAGGCTACCAAAGTAGGCCTGTCAGTATGCAGGCTAGAGATCAATTCTGCCATGCAAGCCTGAAGGCTGGGGCTGTGTGGTCTTGCCTGGTACCAGGGTAGAACCTGAGACTCATTCTGTGAGTGCCAGCCTGGAATATGGTGCCAAGTTTTACTTTGACAGACCCAGTGTTGCAGTCCATGGCAAAATCCTGTGCTTACTTTCCTCCCTTTTCCCCAAATACATGGAATGCCTCTCTGTGTATATTGCCTATAGTAGGGGAAATGGTGACATGGGTAATGTAAAACTGTCCTTATTACCCTCTTCAATGTATCTTTTCTTATTATTGTACTGCAGTCAGGTTCTGTGATCTTTTACCTGCTTTTCATAGCTCTTGTGAAAATATTTTTGGTGTGAATAGTTGTTCAAATATATGTTTCTTCAGGGAAATAACTGGAGGTTCCTACTCTACCTTTTTGCTCTCTCTCTCTCTTTCTCAGTGCTTAAATATTTCAAATGTGTTTTATGCACTTTTGCAGACTTAAAAAATTTATTGTACATGGAACTTCTAATTTTATTCATGACCCAAACTGAGAAACAATCAACTCTCCTCTGTTACAAAACCACGTAACTTCAACAATCCAGCTACTCACTGCTGAACTAGTCTATGTAGTAATCCATTGTTGATATGAAGAACAAGGCTGGGCTGTTTCTGAAGTACCATTAAGACACTTGAAAACATTTTAAATACTCAGTAGAATAGTCTAACCATGCTTTAAAACATTCAGTGCTGGAATAATGCTCCCCCAAATATCTCAGAACTTACTTTTTTCTCTCATCGGGACACAGGTGGCTACTGAGGTCTTCTGTCAGAAATGAATGAGTGATTGCATCTTCATAAGCTCTCCATGGATCACCTTGCAATTGATTTACTGAGGCAAATTTTGTCAATCAGAGAATAACTGCAATAAGCAGAAGAGTTGTCATGTCTTATATTTTTCCTTTTGCAAATATTTATGACCTTAATTTAGGATAGCAAAATCAGTTTACTCATTGGAAATTTATGGCATGCAGTGGTCAATCTCAGATAATTTTATTTGGAGCTCTCATAGGGGACTAATTTTTCTCTTATGTAAATGGATAATTAAGCTCCTTTGTTTTATTGCCTAATTGTAAACTAACCATTCAATATGTATAGATTTCTTACAGCAACACTTTACAGAATGAGGCTTTTTTCATCAGCAATATTTGTGTATTACTGTCCAGAGTTAAGGTGATATATTGATGAGCTATCACCCATTGCAGCTCTGATAACATGCTGACCTGCCATTCTCTGAAATGAACCATTGTTTTTCACTATTAGTTGTTAAACCTTGCAGTTGTTTCTGTTACATTTTCTTGTAAGTAGGGACATCTATCTGAACTAAATTTGATCTATCCAATTGCACTGATTCTAAAGCACTTATATTTATTTTCAAATTTAAATATCTCTGAAATTCAGATGCATTTTACAGTTGATGATGTCTTACAATTGCTATCAGCTAGGAATAACTTGTGGTCAAAACATGTGAAAATCAAACACAAGAAAGCACCAAACTATTTTAGATTATATAACATAGTACTTGAGTTTTTAAAAATTTTTATCAAATTTATATGTGTATAATTATATATGACTATATATACATACATATAGATATATACACACACAAACATAGTTCAAAAATCAAATGGAACAGGCCATATAATGAAAAACATTTTTTGCTTTACATCTATATTTTAAATCATATGCTTACTTTGCTTCTTCTTGATTTATGAACTTATAAAGTCATCTATATACTCCTTGCTATAAATGAGAATTTTGTTGTTTATACTCTCATATCCTTTCCAATTTGGTTCCCCAGCTTTCCTCCCACCCTCAGCTCCCAGTTTGTGTCATTTGTACTTCAACTTTTACATTGTCAAGGTTGATTGCATTTACTTGCTATGCCATAACTATAATTTAGGCATCAAATCTTTAGCTCTAGATTAATTCTTCCTCTGCCCCGAAACACTCCAGTAAAATGCGTTTACATAGTGATGATAGTGTAACTATTATTTACTGAAAATCTCAAGTAGCTTTCTGTTATTATATTTTCTTTTCTTTTTCCACAGTAAGCTTTTGTGCCATTCCGAGAAAAATATTAGTATCAATCTTTTTTCTTGCACTTTTTTATGCTACTTCCAGCCATATTATGCCTTGCTTTTCATGTATATTATTAGTTTTATGTTAAAATTTTCTAAGACTTTCTGATCCACCCTTTATTCTTCTTAAAAGAAACATATCTTCTCCTCCATATCCCTGAGAGCTTCCAGTTTTTAATCTACTCCAGCTTTGCTTGGATCCCATTCCATTCTTCTCCTTGATAGTCACTGTTACTATTTGGCCCATTTGCTCTATACTTAAGAGTATGATTTTCTTGCCCAACCTTTAATTATTTTTTTGAGCTTTCTGGAAGTCTTTCTTATTTTTTAAAATTATTTTTACTTGTATTATATATCTTCATCATAATCTAAATTTTTACAAACTATTAATCATATACTTGAATTTACAAGATATTTTATCATCCCATCTATTGCCCTCTTATTTATTTTATTTTATTTTTATTTTTGGAGAATTTTCTTCGAAATTCTCTGCTGTATTAGTTCATTCTCACACTGCTATAAAGAAATACCCAAGACTGTGAGTCAAAAGAGGTTTAATTGACCCACAGTTCTGCACAGCTGGGGAGCCCTCAGGAAACTTACAATCATGGCAGAAGAAGGAGCAGGAACCTTCTTCACAAGGCAGGAGGAGAGAGATAGTGAAGTAAGAGCGAAGTGGGGAGAGACCCTTATAAACACAACAGATCTGTGAGAACTCACTCACTCTGGCAAGAACAGCATGAGGGAAACGACGCCCATGATCCAATCACTTCCCTCCCTCGACACGTGGGGATTACAGGTCCCTCCCTCCACACGTGGGGATTACGATTTGAGTTAAAATTTAGGTGAGGACTCAGAGCCAAACCATATCATATGCCTTGTCTCTCTAAATTAAATGTTTCCTGTCTTCTGCAAAGTTGTGACTTTCTGTTCACCTATTTTCTGAATTATAAGTCTCTATAGTCATCTTTGTTTTATTCCAATACATCAAATGATTTCCCAAGAGAAGATGTATTGGAAGTTAAATCTTCTGATTTCTGATATTTAAAATAACTACATTTACCTTTAATTGATTGCAAGGGTGAATATAGAACTCAAGGAAATTTTCGATGAACCTTTGAAAGTATTTCTTTATTGCCTTCCCGTAAACAATATTGTTACTGAGATATATGCTGCCAGTCTGATTGCTTTTTTTTTTTTTTTTTTTTTTTTTTTTGATAGGTGGGAATTTTCCTGCCATTCTGTAGATTTTAGGTCTTTGTATATATTTGGATTTAGAAATTTCACATTGAGGTTGTTAAGTGAGCTGATTGAAGGTCATTTCATTTGATGGTTACTGTTGGGTCCTTTTAATGAGAAGAATCCTGTTTAACTTTAGCTTTGAGTCACTTTTTCCTATTATTGTTATGATTTTGAGAATATTAATTATTTATCTACATTCTTTCTGGAATTTCAAAGATCAATCACTGTACCCACTGAATTACATTTTCTTGAATTTTTTTGCTTATTTTTGTTCTGTATTCTGAAATATTTTTCTTTAACTTGATCATTGGACAATTCCTAAGAATATTATTTTTGTAATATAACTTTAGTTACATAGAACTCTTTCCTGTTTTCTCTTTTTCTGTATCTCTATGTTGTTATTTTATGACTGCATTAAATACTTCATCTATAAAAATGTATTAATATTTTAAAAGTATTTTCATACAAATTATTGTTTATCTATTTTCCTCTTCTTTCATTTATTATCTAAGTGTTTTCTTTTTGTTTTTAATTTTGCACCTGCTCCTTCATACTTAGGATTTAATCAAATGAATTTGTATATTTTTTTTCATCCTTAGGGATATGTCAATAAATGAACAACCCTGAGAAGTATGTACACGAATTTCTTTTGACTGGTCAATATCCTGAGGTATGAGGTTGCTTGAATGCTTCCCAAGCATCTTGGGTACTAATGCCTACATTATCTGTCCTAATTCTTTGCCAGGAAGTAGTCTCTTTGTTTGTAAAAAGAATACTTTTTTCTCTTTTAACCTTCAGTGTAAACACTAAACTGTAGCTTTGTTTTTTCTCATGATGGAGGAAAAATAAAAGTTCCACTAAAGATCGTCAATAAATTCTCCTCTTTTTAGCATCATCTTTCCTTCCTGCATTCCTAGTGTGTGTATTTCCAAGTTCCAAATCTTTCCAAGGTACGACGAGAGAGACCTGAAAATGCCTTGGTTGCTGTCTTCTTTGTGGTGTTCTGAGTAGTTGTTTTTCTACACATTTTTCTGATCAATATTTATTCATCTATGTCTTAAACTTTGGAGGAAAAATTAAATGTCTTGCCTGAGGTGGCCCTTTTTTATTTTTCGCATTTTTCTGAACTTATGCCTTTTTATTCATTTACCATCATTGTAGTAAGTCCTGTGAGGTAAAGGAGATAATATCATTTTTAATCAAAATACCAATCTTCTAAGTAAAAATATCTGAACTCATGAGAAAAACATGCAACATATGTTGCTAAATGGGCTTTATTTTCTTTAACACATATAATATATAATGTAAGACATAGAAATAAAGCAAAAGGTTAGAGTGGTAATGGCGTGATGTCTGTAAAGAGGACCTAATGTGTGAAGATTTTGGCTTTGAAGATTCAGAAGAAAGACAGCTTCCTCTGGGAGGGTGCTGGTGCAGCTGATTCTAAAGGTGGAAGACAGGAAAATTGGAAAAAATTGCTATCAAAGTATTGCAAGTATTTGGAACCATTGCAATTTTGCACTAAAGTGAGAGCCAAGACTAATTTCAAAGACTGCTGAGGATTTGAGGTCCGTTGTAGATTGAACTGTGGTTTTAAAATACAGTCAAGAAAGCTTTTTAAAAAATTTCTAAATAATTATATTACACTGTAAATAGAAACCTATTTACAGTATTGACAATGCTCACTATTACTGACAATGCTCACAGTACTGACAATGCTCACTATTATGGAATTATACCATCCTATTGAATAAATATTCCTCTATCTCTGGACATTCAGTTTGTCATCAACCTTTAACTTTTATAAACAATGTGGCAGTAGTGTCATAGATGTGGAATTTTTAGAAACACATTTCTAACAGTGAGACTACTGAATCAAATGACTTGATCAATATTATGCACCTTAAATGTTTTAAAAAATTGCAATCAAGAAAGTTGAATCAATTTGGGTTGCCACAAGCTATCAGTTATTATACCAGTTTTACCAAAATCTCAGTGCATTGGGCAATACAATGATTTGGTTTGTTAATATATAGTGCGTGCTACAACAATTATTTTTGTTACCATTTATTTGACTTTTTCATATGTTCATTTGAAAATTGTGATATTTTTCAGTTGATTTTACTTTTCCTCTGCCCTTATTAATGTATTCTATATTAGCTAGGAAAATACATTTTTTATTTTAATTAATTTAAATTTTATCTTTTTTCTTAATTGAATTAACTACAAAATTCAATAGCAATATTATTGAGTAAATATAACTTACTGAAAATCTATTTAAAACTCAGCATTTAATAGAGCAGGGGCTAGCAAACTTTTCATAAATGTCAGATAGTATGTACTTTAAACTTTGAGAGCCATAGTGAGTCTTTGCTGTAACTATTCAGGTCTTCTGTTTTATCTGGAAAGCAGCCATAGAAAAAAAAATAAACAAAAGGGGAAGCCTATTTTCAACAAAAAAATATTATTTACAAAAATAAGTCACTGGCCCAGCGGTACCTAATTTCAAGATACACTATAAAACAAGAGAAATTACAATAGTATAATATTAGTAAAAGAATATGCATTTAGATAAATGAAACAGAATAAGGAAGCCAGATATTATCTATGAAAGGCAAACTGATATTTGACCAAATAACAGGACAATTTAATGAGGGAATAAACATCTTTTTTTTTTTTTTTCAAACGGTGCTGGAGCAATTCTATAATCATGCAGGAAAAAACTTCAGTCTTTACCTTACACCATACAAGAATTAACTTGAAATAAACATTAAACCTCAACATGAAAGCTAAACTAAATACACTTAGGAGAAAACATAGGATAAATGTAGCCAGTTTGTACAAACAGTTTTGGATATGACACAAAAATCATGAGGAAAAGACATTACTAAGTAAACGAAAAAGCAAGCCAGAAGCTGGAAGAAAATATTCTTATATCTCACAAAGGATTTGTATCCAGAATATATAAAGAACTCAGAAGACTCAAATATAAGTGGATAGAAATCCAATAGATGTAGTAGAAAATATCTGTCATTAAGTGCATGAATAATCAGGTGTATATCCATACAAATCAGAATTAAATAGGAATGAGCTACTGATGCATTCAATGATGTGAATGAATCTATGGAACTTTATGCTGTGCTAAAGAAGTCAGACACAGAAGAGTACAAGTCATGTAATAGCATCCATATGATACTCTAGAATAGGCAAGTTCAATCTATGGTGATAGATAGCAAATTACTGGATGCAAAGATTCAGGGTTGGTGATGTGGATTGACTGAAGAGTCACCGGGTAGCCTTCTGGAGGTAAAGAAGATCTTATAGCTTGATGGTGGCAGTAATTTCATAATATTCTTCGTGTCAAAACTCATCAAACCATGCAATTAAAATGGTTATAGATTATTGCGTACAAATATAGTTCAATGAAGGCAACCTAAAAATAAGGATTATTTTAATGATAACACTTTGGCCTTTAAACTTTATACCTTATATTGCTCCAGGAGCTACTTTTCAATTTCTATTCTACAATTTTTTTCTTTTGTATTTCACATTTTCTAGCTGACTTTTTGCTGAGTTCTTCCACTGTTACTTTCAACTAACAGTTGCTTGGAAGGCAGGATGGTTTACTCAATTGTTGCTACATTAGAACTTAAGCATAATTGTAGCTCAGTTTTTTAGCTTAAAGTTAATTTGTTTGCCCATTGTTGGTAATTCTGAATACATTGATAAATTCAATAATGACTAATTTTTAGTACCGATAAAATATTTTTAATGACATGAGTATCCAAACAATTTTAAAAAGAAGCATAACATTTGAGAAATCATAACCCAATTATAACAACATAAAGTTATTGTAATAAAATTATAATGTAAAGTTATAATCAATACAGTGTGCTATTGGGAGAATGATAGATATACAGATCAATGGAGTAGAGTAGGGACTCCAGAAATATACCTATAGAAATGTAGGCAACTGATTTTTGACAGAGGTGCGAGGGCAATTCAATGAAGAAAGGACAGTCTTTTCAACAAATGATGCTGTACAATTGTATATTGATATGCAAACAAAATTAAATAAACCCTCACTTAAAGCTCATACTTTATATAAAGATGAATTCAAAATGAATAATATATTGAAATGTTAAATGTAACACATAAACTTTTAGGAGCAAATGTAGGAGAAAGTAGTCTTCATGACCTTGTGTTAGTCAATGGGTTATTTTATATGATGCCAAAAACATGATCTATAAAAAAGGGATAAATTGGACTTTTTTAAATTTTAAAAGCTACTCTATGAAAGACACTATTAAGTAAATGAAGGCTGGATATGATGGCTTGTGCGTGTAATCCCACCATTTTGGAAGGCTGAGGTAGGTGGATCACGTGACGTCAGGAGTTCGAGACCAGCCTGGCCAACATGGTGAAACCCCGTCTCTACTAAAAATTCAAAAATTAGCTGGGTATGGTGGCAGGCATCTGTAATCCCAGCTACTTGGGAAGCTGAGGCAGGAGAATTCCTTGAACCTGGGAGGCAAAGTTTGCAGTGAGCTGACATTGTGCCACTGGACTCCAGCCTGGGTGACAGAGTGAGACTCAGTATCAAAAAGAAAAGAAAAGAAAAAAAATGAAATGATAACTCATGAACTAGTATTAAATTTTTACAATTCACATATCAGGCAGAAGGTTCTTATTCATAATACATAGCGAACACCAAACTCAATTAAAAATTAAACTCAATTAAAAATAGGCAAATAGCAGACACTTCACCAAAGAAAGTAAAAGAAGTCATACGAAAAGTTGTCCAGCATCCTGAACAATTAGGGAAATGCAAATAAAAACCAAGAGGAGGTAACACCATACACCTATAGGATAAAAAGCTATTGAAAATACAAGTGCTGTCAAAGATGTGGAACACCTAAAACTTTCATTCTAACATGTTGGGAATGCAAAATGATTTATCTACTTTGGAAAACAATTTGGCTGTTTCTTAAAAATGTTATATGCATATTTCCAAAGTACCAGATATCCTACTCTTTTGTATTTGTGAAAAGAAATAAAAGGCTACAATAGCTGTTATATTTTTAGTAAGAATGAATGGAAAACCTTCCAAATGTTCATCAATAGATGGGCAAACACATCATGGTATATACATACAATGGAATATTATTAATTAAAAGATATATGCCATCTACCTACACAATTATATTAAGACTCTGAATGAATATGCTGAAGGAAATAAGCCAGACAATAACAGAGTATGTGCTGTTTAATTCTTTTAGTTTAGGGTCTAGATACTTCAAATATATAGTGATAGAAATAAATCAATTGTTGCCTGAAAACTAATTGTGTACTGAGGAGCAGGGTGTAATAATTACAAACGGGTATGAAAAGTGTATTGGTGGAGATAAGTGTGCCCATCCTATTGCTTGTGATGATGGTATCAGGGTATATACACATGTCAGCATTTACAAAATTGTATACTTTAAATAGATACAGATATTTTGTTTGTTAACCATGTCCCAGAAAAAAGTAAACCTATTTAATAAGATAGATGATACTTTGTATCTATTTATTAAATATTTCCATGTATTTGTATTAAAACAAATAATTGCTATTGGGACATACTATTATTATATATACTATATAAAATAAGGAAGCATAAACATAAATTGTTTATTCTGATCAATGCAGAGCATTTTATTTATTTAATAACTTAAAAGTGGAGGAAAATTGATTGATGTTCAATTTTACCACAATAAAATGGTTTAGTGCCTTTTTTCAAAAAAAGAATAACCTTTATTTTTTGGTGGAGAACATACCTCATCTTGCATTAGGCAGGTATTATAATATGCATGTCATCTGAAAACTATGACTCTATATATCTTTTTTTAATTAAAATTAAACATGTATTGATTTGAGTACATGCAAATGGAGAAGATGCTCTACATCAAACTTACTATGAAGTAATGGTCCAAAGAACTAGAGAATTTATCATGCATTATCACAAATTTTTATTTTTTTTTATTTTTTTATTTATTTATTTTTTAAATTTATTTATTATTATTATACTTTAAGTTGTAGGGTACATGTGCATAACGTGCAGGTTTGTTACATATGTATACTTGTGCCATGTTGGTGTGCTGCACCCATCAACTTGTCATTTACATCAGGTATAACTCCCAATGCAATCCCTCCCCCCTCCCCCCTCCCCATGACAGGCCCCTGTGTATGATGTTCCCCTTCCTGAGTCCAAGTGATCTCATTGTTCAGTTCCCACCTATGAGTGAGAACATGCGGTGTTTGGTTTTCTGTTCTTGTGATAGATTGCTAAGAATGATGGTTTCCAGCTGCATCCATGTCCCTACAAAGGACACAAACTCATCCTTTTTGATGGCTGCATAGTATTCCATGGTGTATATGTGCCACATTTTCTTAATCCAATCTGTCACTGATGGACATTTGGGTTGATTCCAAGTCTTTGCTATTGTGAATAGTGCTGCAATAAACATACGAGTGCATGTGTCTTTATAGCAGCATAATTTATAATCCTTTGGGTATATACCCAGTAATGGGATGGCTGGGTCATATGGTACATCTAGTTCTAGATCCTTGAGGAATTGCCGTACTGTTTTCCATAATGGTTGAACTAGTTTACAATCCCACCAACAGTGTAAAAGTGTTCCTATTTCTCCACATCCTCTCCAGCACCTGTTGTTTCCTGACTTTTTAATGATTGCCTTTCTAACTGGTGTGAGATGGTATCTCATTGTGGTTTTGATTTGCATTTCTCTGATGGCCAGTGATGATGAGCATTTTTTCAGGTGTCTGTTGGCTGTATGCATGTCTTCTTTTGAGAAATGTCTGTTCATATCCTTTGCCCACTTTTTGATGGGGTTGTTTGTTTTTTCTTGTAAATTTGTTTGAGTTCTTTGTAGGTTCTAGATATTAGCCCATTGTCAGATGAGTAGATTGCAAAAATTTTCTCCCATTCTGTAGGTTGCCTGTTCACTCTGATGGCAGTTTCTTTTGCTGTGCAGAAGCTCTTTAGTTTAATGAGATCCCATTTGTCAATTTTGGCTTTTGCTGCCGTTGCTTTTGGTGTTTTAGACATGAAGTCTTTGCCCATGCCTATGTCCTGTATGGTACTACCTAGGTTTTCTTCTAGGATTTTTATGGTATTAGGTCTAACATTTAAGTCTCTAATCCATCTTGAATTAATTTTCGTATAAGGAGTAAGGAAAGGATCCAGTTTCAGCTTTCTACTTATGGCTAGCCAATTTTCCCAGCACCATTTATTAAATAGGGAATCCTTTCCCCATTTCTTGTTTCTCTCAGGTTTGTCAAAGATCAGATGGCTGTAGATGTGTGGTATTATTTCTGAGGACTCTGTTCTGTTCCATTGGTCTATATCTCTGTTTTGGTACCAGTACCATGATGTTTTGGTTACTGTAGCCTTGTAGTATAGTTTGAAGTCAGGTAGCGTGATGCCTCCAGCTTTGTTCTTTTGACTTAGGATTGTCTTGGAGATGCGGGCTCTTTTTTGGTTCCATATGAACTTTAAAGCAGTTTTTTCCAATTCTGTGAAGAAACTCATTGGTAGCTTGATGGGGATGGCATTGAATCTATAAATTACCTTGGGCAGTATGGCCATTTTCACGATATTGATTCTTCCTATCCATGAGCATGGTATGTTCTTCCATTTGTTTGTGTCCTCTTTGATTTCACTGAGCAGTGGTTTGTAGTTCTCCTTGAAGAGGTCCTTTACATCCCTTGTAAGTTGGATTCCTAGGTATTTGATTCTCTTTGAAGCAATTGTGAATGGAAGTTCATTCCTGATTTGGCTCTCTGTTTGTCTGTTCCTGGTGTATAAGAATGCTTGTGATTTTTGCACATTAATTTTGTATCCTGAGACTTTGCTGAAGTTGCTTATCAGCTTAAGGAGATTTTGGGCTGAGACAATGGGGTTTTCTAAATATACAATCATGTCATCTGCAAACAGGGACAGTTTGACTTCTTCTTTTCCTAACTGAATACCCTTGATTTCTTTCTCTTGCCTAATTGCCCTAGCCAGAACTTCCAACACTATGTTGAATAGGAGTGGTGAGAGAGGGCATCCCTGTCTTGTGCCAGTTTTCAAAGGGAATGTTTCCAGTTTTTGCCCATTCAGTATGATATTGGCTGTGGGTTTGTCATAAATAGCTGTTATTATTTTGAGGTACGTTCAATCAATACCGAATTTATTGAGCGTTTTTAGCATGAAGGGCTGTTGAATTTTGTCAAAAGCCTTTTCTGCATCTATTGAGATAATCATGTGGTTCTTGTCTTTGGTTCTGTTTATATGCTGGATTATGTTTATTGATTTGCGAATGTTGAACCAGCCTTGCATCCCAGGGATGAAGCCCACTTGATCATGGTGGATAAGCTTTTTGATGTGTTGCTGAATCCGGTTTGCCAGTATTTTATTGAGGATTTTTGCATCGATGTTCATCAGGGATATTGGTCTAAAATTCTCTTTTTTTGTTGTGTCTCTGCCAGGCTTTGGTATCAGGATGATGTTGGCCTCATAAAATGAGTTAGGGAGGATTCCCTCTTTTTCTATTGATTGGAATAGTTTCAGAAGGAATGGTACCAACTCCTCCTTGTACCTCTGGTAGAATTCAGCTGTGAATCCATCTGGTCCTGGACTTTTTTTGGTTGGTAGGCTATTAATTATTGCCTCAATTTCAGAGCCTGCTATTGGTCTATTCAGGGATTCAACTTCTTCCTGGTTTAGTCTTGGAAGAGTGTAAGTGTCCAGGAAATTATTCATTTCTTCTAGATTTTCCAGTTTATTTGCGTAGAGGTGTTTATAGTATTCTCTGATGGTAGTTTGTATTTCTGTGAGGTCGGTGGTGATATCCCCTTTATCATTTTTAATTGCGTCGATTTGATTCTTCTCTCTTTTCTTCTTTATTAGTCTTGCTAGTGGTCTGTCAAGTTTGTTGATCTTTTCAAAAAACCAACTCCTGGATTCATTGATTTTTTGGAGGGTTTTTTGTGTCTCTATCTCCTTCAGTTCTGCTCTGATCTTAGTTATTTCTAGCCTTCTGCTAGCTTTCGAATGTGTTTGCTCTTGCTTCTCTAGTTCTTTTAATTGTGATGTTAGAGTGTTAATTTTAGATCTTTCCTGCTTTCTCTTGTGGGCATTTAGTGCTATAAATTTCCCTCTACACACTGCTTTAAATGTGTCCCAGAGATTCTGGTAGTTGTATCTTTGTTCTCATTGGTTTCAAAGAACATCTTTATTTCTGCCTTCATTTCGTTATGTACCCAGTAGTCATTCAGGAGCAGGTTGTTCATTTTCCATGTAGTTGAGCGGTTTTGATTGAGTTTCTTAGTCCTGAGTTCTAGTTTGATTGCACTGTGGTCTGAGAGACAGTTTGTTATAATTTCTGTTCTTGTACATTTGCTGAGGAGTGCTTTACTTCCAATTACGTGGTCGATTTTGGAGTAAGTACGATGTGGTGCTGAGAAGAATGTATATTCTGTTGATTTGGGGTGGAGAGTTCTATAGATGTCTATTAGGTCTGCTTGCTGCAGAGATGAGTTCAATTCCTGGATATCCTTGTTAACTTTCTGTCTCGTTGATCTGTCTAATGTTGACAGTGGAGTGTTGAAGTCTCCCATTATTATTGTATGGGAGTCTAAGTCTCTTTGTAAGTCTCTAAGGACTTGCTTTATGAATCTGGATGCTCCTGTATTGGGTGCATATATATTTAGGATAGTTAGCTCTTCCTGTTGAATTGATCCCTTTACCATTATGTAATGGCCTTCTTTGTCTCTTTTGATCTTTGATGGTTTAAAGTCTGTTTTATCAGAGAGTAGTATTGCAACCCCCGCTTTTTTTTGTTCTCCATTTGCTTGGTAAATCTTCCTCCATCCCTTTATTTTGAGCCTATGTATGTCCCTGCGTGTGAGATGGGTCTCCTGAATACAGCAGACTGATGGGTCTTGACTCTTTATCCAGTTTGCCAGTCTGTGTCTTTTAATTGGAGCATTTAGTCCATTTACATTTAAGGTTAAGATTGTTATGTGTGAACTTGATCCTGCCATTATGATATTAACTGGTTATTTTGCTCGTTAGTTGATGCAGTTTCTTCCTAGCCTCGATGGTCTTTACATTTTGGCATGTTTTTGCAATGGCTGGTACCGGTTGTTCCTTTCCATGTTTAGTGCTTCCTTCAGTGTCTCTTGTAAGGCAGGCCTAGTGGTGACAAAATCTCTAAGCATTTGCTTATCTGTAAAGGATTTTATTTCTCCTTCACTTATGAAACTTAGTTTGGCTGGATATGAAATTCTGGGTTTAAAATTCTTTTCTTTAAGAATGTTGAATATTGGCCCCCACTCTCTTCTGGCTTGGAGAGTTTCTGCCGAGAGATCTGCTGTTAGTCTGATGGGCTTCCCTTTGTGGGTAACCCGACCTTTCTCTCTGGCTGCCCTTAAGATTTTTTCCTTCATTTCAACTTTGGTGAATCTGGCAATTATGTGTCTTGGAGTTGCTCTTCTCGAGGAGTATCTTTGTGGCGTTCTCTGTATTTCCTGGATGTGAATGTTGGCCTGCCCTACTAGGTTGGGGAAGTTCTCCTGGATGATATCCTGAAGAGTGTTTTCCAACTTGGTTCCATTTTCCCCCTCACTTTCAGGCACCCCAATCAGACGTAGATTTGGTCTTTTTACATAATCCCATACTTCTTTCAGGCTTTGTTCATTTCTTTTTCTTCTTTTTTCTTTTGGTTTCTCTTCTCACTTCATTTCATTCATTTGATCCTCAATCGCAGATACTGTTTCTTCCAGTTGATCGAGTCGGTTACTGAAGCTTGTGCATTTGTCATGTATTTCTCGTGTCATGGTTTTCATCTCTTTCATTTCGTTTAGGACCTTCTCTGCATTAATTACTCTAGCCATCAATTCTTCCACTTTTTTTTCAAGATTTTTAGTTTCTTTGCGCTGGGTACATAATTCCTCCTTTAGCTCTGAGAAATTTGATGGACTGAAGCCTTCTTCTCTCATCTCGTCAAAGTCATTCTCCGTCCAGCTTTGATCCGTTGCTGGCGATGAGCTGCGCTCCTTTGCCGGGGGAGATGCGCTCTTATTTTTGGAATTTCCAGCTTTTCTGCCCTGCTTTTTCCCCATCTTTGTGGTTTTATCTGCCTCTGGTCTTTGATGATGGTGATGTACTGATGGGGTTTTGGTGTAGGTATCCTTCCTGTTTGATAGTTTTCCTTCTAACAGTCAGGACCCTCAGCTGTAGGTCTGTTGGAGATTGCTTGAGGTCCACTCCAGACCCTGTTTGCCTGGGTATCAGCAGCAGAGGCTGCAGAAGATAGAATATTTCTGAACAGCGAGTGTACCTGTCTGATTCTTGCTTTGGAAGCTTCCTCTCAGGGGTGTACTCCACCCTGTGAGGTGTGGGGTGTCAGACTGCCCCTAGTGGGGGATGTCTCCCAGTTAGGCTACTCAGGGGTCAGGGACCCACTTGAGCAGGCAGTCTGTCCCTTCTCAGATCTCAACCTCCGTGTTGGGAGATCCACTGCTGTCTTCAAAGCTGTCAGACAGAGTCGTTTGCGTCTGCAGAGGTTTCGGCTGTGTTTGTTATTGCCCTGTCCCCAGAGGTGGAGTCTACAGAGACAGGCAGGTTTCCTTGAGCTGCTGTGAGCTCCACCCAGTTCAAGCTTCCCAGCAGCTTTGTTTACCTACTTAAGCCTCAGCAATGGCGGGCGCCCCTCCCCCAGCCTCGCTGCTGCCTTGCCGGTAGATCACAGACTGCTGTGCTAGCAATGAGGGAGGCTCCGTGGGTGTGGGACCCTCCCGGCCAGGTGTGGGATATGAGATCCTGGTGTGCCTGTTTGCTTAAAGCGCAGTATTGGGGTGGGAGTTACCCGATTTTCCAGGTGTTGTGTGTCTCAGTTCCCCTGGCTAGGAAAAGGGATTCCCTTCCCCCTTGCGCTTCCCAGGTGAGGCAATGCCTCGCCCTGCTTCAGCTCTCGCTGGTCGGGCTGCAGCAGCTGACCAGCACCTATCGTCCGGCACTCCCCAGTGAGATTAACCCAGTACCTCAGTTGAAAATGCAGAAATCACCGGTCTTCTGTGTCACTCGCGCTGGGAGTTGGAGACTGGAGCTGTTCCTATTCGGCCATCTTGCTCCGCCCCTATATATCACAAATTTTTAAACCAGGAACACTTTGCATTTAACGTTGATTAAATCTGAGATTAACTAAACACTTCACTCACATGTAGTGCATTAAGTGTGAAGCAAAAAGAGTTCCATATCTTATCTAAATACACAAGTATTCAGGCACACGCACAAACACAGAAACAAATTTTCTCACTGTATCTTACTTCGATCGCATTTATTTATTTATTTATTTTTTTGAGACAGAGTCTCGCTTTGTCCTCCAGGCTGGAATGCAGTGCATCTCTGCTCACTGCAAGCTCCACCTCCCGGGTTCATGCCATTCTCCTGCTTCAGCCTCCCTAGTAGCTGGGACTATAGGCGCCCGCCACCGCGCCCGGCTAATTTTCTTATTTTTAGTAGAGACAGGGTTTCACTGTGTTAGACAGGATGGTCTCCATCTCCTGACCTCGTGATCCACCCGCCTTGGCCTCCCAAAGTGCTGGGATTACAGGCGTGAGTCACCAGGCCCGGCCTTCAATTGCGTTTTTAAAATGTAGATGAAAACTAGATTCGTATCTTTTAGAATATTGAAAATGGCTGAGCCGTTGGAATTTACATTTCTCTTCTAATCATATCATGTAATCTATCATCGGTTCACAGGAATGTCTAGGCAATTAAGAACAGATTTTATAAGTCTAGAGAATGTAGAAATAATATTATATAACTCTTGTTTCACATGCAAAATAGATAACAGTAGTATTTTGTCAAATTTGAAAATTGTGTAACAGATGAAATAAAACATGAGTATCAATTCTGGTAATGGTTAATTATGTAATAAAAAATCATTAGAAATGTCAAAATATCTATTTAAAGACATGAGAGAAGTACAAGGGCAAAGAGATTCCCATGGCAAAGATCTGTAAAAGGAGAAAGCCACTAGATAGGGGCTTAAATTTTTTCCACTTTTTCCCCAATAGCAACCGTTAATTTTAAAGTGTAAGCAGTTCCTGAGAGATTGAGAATCTGAATAGAGATTTTGGCAGTCTCATAAGGACAGAGAGGCTGAGAAAAATTAGAATACAATGTATCACATGAGAGGTGATCCTGGTCACATCCTCAGAATTTTTATTGGATCTACCTAAGTTTACTTACTAGAATTAAGGTTGAATTATTAAATAGACCAGACTTCACAGTAACTGGTTTAATTCATTAAAGAAACAAAAATCCAAAATGTGGACATACATTATAGCCAAGCTCCTAAATCAATAAAGCAAAAACTAATAGAGCAGAAAGAAGTGTTACATAAAACCATTCCTTTATCTAGATATTTTTACACTTGCTTCTTAGTAATTGAAATAATAAGTACATAGAAAGTCAATAGAAGTATGAAAATCCTGAACAATGCTATGAAACTACTTGACCTACTGAAATTCATAGAATATCTTACCGAGCCACAGAAGATTACCTATTCTTTCCAAATACACATGAACTTTCATCATAATAGTTCATAATCTGAGCCATGGAAGTCATCTTAATAACTTTAAAGAAAATACAAGTATAGAGTATGTTTTATTATTTTAATAGCCCTCAATAGAATTAATTTCCAAATAGTTAAAATATATGTTGAAAATCTCAAAATATTTGGACATCAAAAATGTACTGAAAAGTAAAAAACAGGATAAATTAGGAATTAAAAGTAAAATTAGAAAATTGTTTCACTAAAACAAAATAAAAACAACATATCAAAATTGTGAAATATAGTTATGGCAATGCCTAGAGGTGAGTTTATAGATTTGGATTCTTACTTTGAGAATATACTTACTTTAAGAATATAAATCCAGGGAAAAAACAGCAAATTAAATACAAACAAAATGAAGGAAATAACAGAAAACAGAGTGAAAGTCTGTGAAATAGAAAATACATAGACGATTAAAACAAGAAAATGGACAATGATAAATATATTCAATAAAACTAAAAAATGAAAAGAACAATACAAGATAAAACTCTATGTAGACTAATTAAGAAAAATAGAGAAATGTACATCACCAACTCAGGAATTGAAAAATCATATAATTATAGAATCTACAGACTTAATGTGATTAATAACCAAATATTAAGGACAACTTTATGCCAATATATTTAATGACAGATGAAATGAAAAACTTCCTTGAGAGACAAAAGTTACCAAAACTAAGCAAAGAATGATAGAAATGCTGAATAGATGCATACTCAATACAATAAATTAATAATTAAAAATCTTTCTACAAAGAAAATTCCAGATGCAAATGAATTCTATCAAGTGGATGAAATCTAGCAATTAAAGAATTATTACCAAAACTAAGCAATTTTTTCACAAAATAGAAGAGAAGGAGCACTTCTAAACTCATTTTAGAAGGCCAACATTAAATTAACATACAAACCAAATGAAAACATACAAGGGCCAGGTGTGGTGTCTCATGCCTGTAATCCCAGCACTTTGGGAGGCTGAGGCAGGTAGATCACTTGAGGTCAGGTGTTCAAGACCAGGCTGGCCAACATGGCAAAACCCCATCTCTAATAAAAATACAAAAATTACCCAGGTGTCGTGGCAGGTACCTGTAATCCCAGGTGCTTCAGATGCTTAGGCAGGAGAATAGCTCGAATCTGGAAGGCAGAGGTTACAATGGGCCAAGATTATGCCACTGCACTCCAGCCTGGGCAACAGAGCAAGATTCTGTCTCAAACCAAACCAACAAAACAATAACAACAATGAAACATACAAGAAAACTACATAGAAATATCTTTAAAGTACATAGATGCAAAAATATTTAATGAAATAGTAGCATATAAATACTTAGAATGATCACATTAACCCAGGGTGAGTTAATTCTAAAAAGGCAAGGTTGGTTTAATAGTTTAAAAAAAAAAATCAATCATTGTTACACTAAAAAAGGAAGTTTATCATTATTTTAATAAATACAAAAAAAGTTTTTGACAAAATTTAACATCCATTCATTATTAAAAAAATAAACTCTCAGTATACAAGTAGAAGAAACTTCCTAATTAATTTTTAAAAAATCTATGAAAAACTACTTAGTTCTGTAACACTTTACTTATAAGATGGGTAAGCAATTAAAGATGTCTATTTTCATAAATGAAATTGTATTTGGGTCCCAGTGACAAGATAAAGGCAGAATAATAAATAAAAATTATACAGATTTGATAAGTAACTAATATGGTTTGGATGTTTATCTTCTCCAAATCTCATGTTAAAATGAAATTTCCAATGTTGAAGGTGCAGCCTGGTGAGATTTCTTTGATTATGGGGGCAGGTCCTTCATGAATAGTTAAGCACCATCCCCTCAGTAATGAGTGAGTTTTCACTCAGTTCAGGTGGGATCTGGTTGTTTAAAGAGTGTGGTCCCTCCCTGCTTTGCTCTCTTGTTCTCACTCTTGTCACATGACCCACTTGCTCCCCCTTCACCTTCTCATGATTATAAGCTTACTGAGTTCTTTATCAGAAGCAGATGATGGCACAACACTTCATATACAGCCTGCAGAACCATCAGCCAATTAAATATTGTTTTTAAATAAATTACCCTGCCTCAGGTATTAGCGAGGCAAATGGACTAATACAGTAACACACACACACACACACACACACACACACACACACACACACACACACTACATTATTTGAAGATTACATGGCCATGGATGGAGAAAATGATTATGAATTCCAAAACAACTATTACATTATACTAGATTATAATAAGTTCAGCAAGCTTGCAGGATATAAACTGATTTATTAAAATTATTTAATTAGACATCCTATATAAGAAACATTTACTTAACCAAGACCACAAAATTTTTTTTTCATTTATTTTGCTCTAGAATTTTTTTTGTGTTAGGCATAACAATATCAATAATATTATTATAAATAATAATTGTTAATTGTGTGTTGCAAATAGCTATGAAAGGCATTAATATCATTTCTGGTTTACAGATGCATAACTGAGTAAACTGAGGCTTAGAGAGGTTAATTAAATTGCTAACAGTTGGCCAGGCGCATTGACTCATGCCTGTAATCCCAGCACTTTGGGAGGCTGAGGCGGGTAAATCACGAGGTCAGGAATTCAAGACAATCCTGGCTAAGATGGTGAAACCACGTCTCTACTAAAACTACAAAAATTAGCCAGGCACGGTGGCAGGCACCTGTAATCCCAGCTACTCAGGAGGCTGAGGCAGGAAACTCACTTGAATCTGGGCAGAAGAGGTTGCAGCGAACTGAGATCCCGCCACTGCACTCCAGCCTGGGTGACAGACTGATACTCCATCTCAAAAAAAGAAAAAAAAATTGCTCATAGTTAGTAATGGCATATTGTTTTCTGATTTAAAATTCTTTGTTCTTTCACCTTTACGCTGTCTTAGTTCATGATAGAGATGCTGGGCAGTAAATAGCTTATTTTATAACAACGTCCTTTTAAAACTCATAGAAGTTTTCTGATAAAATCAGTTGATGGGTCTACATTTTGTGACAAAATAACCCACCTCTAAGTTCCGGTAATATAGAATAGGCTTAAATAGCCTATGTTCAACAGCAATGAGAATGTATCTGCAGTTAGAGTAAGGAACTAAGGAACATCTGATGCAATTATTGTGTAATATAATCATTTGCCAACAGTGGCAGTTTTCTTTTCCATCTCTCACTTTCTAACATTTCTCATTTATAATCTCATTCTATTTTTGCTTTTGTAATTCCTGGGATATTACTGCATAATACTGTTCAGTCATACCCTCAGGAAAAGTATGTTGCTAATCCCCTTGTTAGATCGACTGCCTAGGAATAAAGGCTGGCATCTTATTCTGTTCACGTTCTTCAAATATAGTCAGTAATTCTGCAACCTGACAGGCAAATGGTCTAGCAAAAGGTCAGATCCTGACATTAACCATGTTAGGTAACACGAATCTGCACAAACGGTAATTTCATTCCCAACTGGCTGTTGAACACGCATATACATGCAACAAGTTGTTGTGATGTTGGAACGGTTAATATGCCTAAACCTGTCATAGCACTGAAGAATTGGCAGCCCTGATTCTTTTTGAAGATTTTGCTTCAAACAACAATAAAAAAATTTAGAGCCAGTCATCTCTACCTTAGGCTGGTCCTAAACAAAAACAAAGTTAAATGGACTTCAAAGGGAAAAGCAGACTGTCCATCCACTGGGAAAGAAATAGAAGGGGGCAATCATGTGGCATCTATAGGAGAGAGGATGAGAAGAAAAACGGTTCAAATCAATTCAACTCAATTATCCATCAGTGGAAAATAACAAAACACAATAATCATTTAATGTAGTCAACCAATTATTTGGATCAAAGACTAAAAATGAACAGAATTTAAAAAATTAGTGTATTCCTAGAGTCAGCTGATCACTGGTCTCAATAACAACAACAAAATCTATCAGGTAAATATTTTCAAGACTCAAAATATTTTAGAATAGGTGTGAGAAAAAAGAATCTCAGCAATAAAGTTTTCTGTGTCAATCTGTTGAGTAGGTCAGGGCATTTGGGAGCTGTAGTTTGGCAAATGCATCAGAAGCAACCATATTCCAGCACAGCATATTTCTATCTTCAGAGTATTTGCTTGCCTCTATTCCCCTCCTTATAGAAAACTTTCTACCTCCCTCTGCTCTCAGTTGACTGCCATGTTTTGTTTTCATTAACAAACAGAACGGAGTTAGGCTCATCTGCACTGCATGCTGACTGAACTGTGGGGACCAGTGGAAGCGTTTAGGATGATATCAGAAGGATTCGTGTGAAACCTAATCTATTCAATGTCTTTAGTAATCAGTGAGAAAGAAAACTGTGTGATAGAATCCTTAGTGCTGCTAAATTGTTTGATGTTCAATCATATAGGGAGGCAGAAGAAGAATAAAAGTAGATATAGAACAATGACGAAAAGAGAAATGCAGTATTGAAAGAAAACTCACAAATTCTTTCACAGTAAAATACTGAGCCCCAAATCCTACCATGATTATTTGTTTTATGAAATGATGGAGTGACATTGGAACTCAATAATTAAGCAAGATTCTAAGAAAGAAGTTTGGGTAATTTAAGGAGGTTAATACTAAACTATTTATTGTCCATCTGTCATTCTAAAATACGTTGCTTACCATGGATATTTAAATAGCTTTAATATCCCAATGATGAATTAATCCTTTTGTTTCAGTGATAGCCTGATGCTCTGTACTTCTGAAAGACTTCGTGTAGTTTTCCAAAATATTCTGCAAGTTCAAATGTGAATCAAACATGATGAAGTAGGTGATAATAAATTTTAAAAAATAATGTCATTTTGGTTGTATACATAATGTGCCTGAAAAAATTTTTATTTTTTACATAAGGCAATTTGAAAATAGAAAGCAATTGGCAAATTAATTATTTTATTACCTTGAGCAATCATGAAGGTCCAAAGAGACCTACTAACAAATCAGGCTCACATATTAAGGTAGGGAGCTTTTGTGAGGAGGCTGATGACACTTACATTCAGAAACATGTTGGACTAAGGAGAGCACAAATTTTGATTCTCCAATCAGTACAAACTTGGGAATTGAAAAGAACAGTTATTTGCAGAGAAGGTCTGGAGAAGAAATAAAATGTCTCTTGCAAAGCACAGTCTGCAGGGGAAAAGGAAGAAGACATTGTGTTCAAAATCATGAAATGATGCAAAGGTTTTGGCAAAGGAAATTCAAGAAAGGGAATGGGAAAGAGATGTAGCCAAATATGTAAAATGTCTAATTTAGGTATGTTGGACAATAGTTCATTTGTGACCATGCTAACAGGATAAAGCATAAAATGTTTAAGCAAAAGAAAAAAAAGTTAATTAGTGAATAAAGATTTTCTGGATTGTTGAAATAAGATGGAAGTATTTTCCATAACAAAAAATAAGAACTGTATTGGAAAACTGCAATTGAGTTGGGAATATTATCAACCTTAGCATTAAACATATTATAATGATATGTTAGAACAAATGCAATTCTCAGAAATAGATGGCCAAGACTTAAATATACTTACAATAAATGCTCCTTAGTACCTGTGCCTTTAATTTTTTTTTTTTTTTAAGGCCTATTCTGAGAGCCAGTAGGAGCTATATTTTATCACGGCCATGATGCTTTCAACCTAAATTTTAATGGTAAAACCTAAATTTAATGATAAAAAAATATGAATTGATCATGTTCCCTGAAAAGAGTTTACATCTCAAAACCACACATTTTGGCTTGTTAGTCCATGTTCCTCTTTTGCCCTTGCAAGTCTTATCATCCAGAGTTCAGTAGATACCATCACTAAGAGGCTAGTGCGGACAGCATAAGAAAATTTTTGGAGAAAAGTAGAATGAAAATTCAATAACAAGCTAATACATTTGAATTCTTGAGAGACTTTACTTTTTTAATAATAGTAAGTGTGAAGCTGAACAGTTAAGAAAAATTTGTTTCTGATTGTATTTACTTAACTATAGAAAGTGAATGAAGAGAAACATTTTCACTTTAAAGAAAGACATCAGTATATTTGGGTCTCTGTATTTAGGATGAGGGAAATAGATTTAATGGCATTTAATGGATTGGAAGTGAAACAATTACTCCAATTAGCAGGTACATTTCAGGTTATTTAGTTAAATGGAAATTTTGAATTTAGCATGGTGCAAGAATAGCTTGTTTCAGAGCTTTTTGGAGGGAAAATTTGTGCCTTTGACTGAAATATAGACACAAAGTCAGTTTGATTATCAAGTTAATAGTCATTTTTTCCCACAGGTAACCAGAAACTGTATTGTTATCACTATATTCTCTCTTGTCCATCCATACTGTAATGATGCAAATGAGGATTAATAAATGTTTCCACATGTTGGGCACATGGCAATTGAATCTATTATCTTGACTATTAAAAATTGAAGGCATTACTCTCCTTCTATATATCATCATTGTGAAACTATATTTTTAAAACATACATATTTGAATTTAAACATATGCTCTTCCCTCATTTGGTAAATATTTATAAGCCACTGCTCTTTGCAAGGCACTCTTTTAAGCAAAATCAAGGAGACAGTTACAAGTACACATGTTCAGGCATTATTTAATTCGGATTTCTTTACTTACAAGTCTCCTGCAAGCCACTGAATAATTTTCTAGATGCACTTTTACTCAAACTGCACTTATCCAGCACATTTTTTATCAAAAAAAATTAAAATTTTTGTAATGGATTCATGAGCCTCTAGACTTAGTTTTGTGTTACATTGTTTATTTTTTTAAGACTTTCACTTCGGTGATTTTTCTGAATAGCTGTGGATTCTGGATATATACTCCTAAAAATTACCCATGTAGGTAAATGTTTCTCCGTCACTGACTATGATTAAGCTCTTTTCCCCCAAATTTTTAAATGTATGGAATATTGGGCACTTTATGGGAAGCTGCTGACTTCTTTAAGAAGGCTACACGAAGAACTTCCAAGATGACCAATGGAAGGAAGTTTCTATATGAGAAAAGTGGCTGGATCTCTTATCCTCATCTCCCTGGGAATTACTTTAAAAAATGTCCTTATTCATCACACTGTTACCACCAGCTGTAAGAAAATTCACTTATTATCTAACAACGTAAAACATTCCAGATCATATAAGGTTAGCAATGGAGAGAAACCTAACATGAAGTTTTCCCTTTATTACTAACATTTGAAAAATCAGTGCTCAATTTTATTAACTGTCAATAATAATAAATTGTTTCCTCACATAGTTCCTTTTTTAATCATAAATAGATTACTGAAGTTCAGGAAGCAGTAGAATGGTTCAAATTGAGAGACTAGAATAAAAAGTCAAGTAAGAGAACTTCTGCCATTTGGCATTGTTAGCCTTCTTAATTTTAGCCATTCTATTGTGTGTGTAGTGATACCTTCACTGTTTTTTGTTTTGTTTTGTTTTGTGTGTGTGTGTGTGTGTGTGTGTGTGTGTGTGTGTGTGTGTGTTTGACGGAGTTTTGCTCTTGTTGCCCAGGCTAGAGTGCAATGGCGCAGTCTCAGCTCACTGCAACCTCCACCTCCCGGGTTCAAGCAATTCTCCTGCCTCAGCCTCCCAAGCAGTTTGGATTACAGGTACCCACCACCAAGCCTAAATTTTTGTATTTCTAGTAGAGACGGGTTTCACCATGTTTGGCAGGCTGGCTTCAAACTCCTGACCTCAGGTATCTGCCCGCTTCGAGCTCCCAAAGTGATGAGATTACAGGCGTGAGCCACCGCGCCCGGCACCTTCACTGTTTTAACTTGCATTTCCCTGCTGACTAACAATGCTGAGCATCTATGTATATGGTTATTAGCTATTTTTATATATTCCTTTGTGATGTGTATGTTCAAGTGTTTTGCCAATTTTTGGTTGGGGCTGTTGCTTTCTATTATTGGATTATAATAATTACTTATATATTTAGGACAAACAGTTATTTGTCCGATGTGTGCATTGAGAATATTTTCTCTGAATCTGTGGTTTATCTTTCCATTTCCTTAATGGTGTCTGGCAAAATTAGTTGAAGACCAATTTATAATGTTTTTATGGTAAGTGCTTTTTAAGTCTTGCCTAATAAACTTTTGCCTAACGTAATATCACTTAGATTTTCTCTTAAATTTTCATCTGGAAGTTTAGGAGTTTAGCTTTCACATTTAGGATTATAATCCTACTCCAGAAGATTTGAAGGTAGAAAAAAATGTTCTTAATATCAACAGGTTGTGTTTCAGTCATACAATGCATTTATCTTTGCTATTGTTTTTCTATTTTTACTGTGATTTTTAAAGTAAATTAAAAGAGGTGTTTTTACAGCACATTAACTATTTGCCACTTTAAATGGAAAATTTGGTGCTTTTCTGCAAATTTTATTTACTTTTAGAATTACAACTTTTTAATATTTAGTAGTCTTATTGTAGTAAGTTTTACAGAAATGATCTATTTGCTGTCAGATTTATCAGCATATTCTCACATAAAATAGCTTATATTTTACTCTGTTAACTATATATTAATATATCAACTTTATTCTAAATTTGTATGTTTTTCTATTATTTTTACAGTTGAGTGCTATTTCTCTTTCATGTGTCTGTAAGAGTACTAGCTTCTACACTCACTACTTCAAATAATTTTTACTTATAATCTAAATGAAAAAATAAAAGATTTTGTTTGCAGATCATGATAGAATTATCTAAAATTAAATCCTGGTCCATATTTTGTATATCTCACATGCATGAGATATTTAAGTTGTAACATGTTGAAACATCATAGTTTACAACTTAAATATCACTTTTATGTTGAAAAAGAGTACTAGTTATTTTCAAGGGAGTAAAATTAAATCATTATTTTAATTCAGGTATTAACACACAAATATATCTCACTAAACAAATAGGGTAAAATAGCATAATTAAACAGGGTGTAGAATAAACAAGATCTCATCACTAAGTGAATTGTGATACACTTATCTTTCTTCAACCTCCGTCAAACTCTATTAATAGGTGTTAAGATTTTATAGATTTTTGATAAAATGATCAGAGTGTCCTAAGAAATTTGAGTGTATTTTTTCCAATATGTTGATTAAGAAGTGGCTTAATCTGAACAAAGTGATTTCTTGAACACAGGAGGTAGCATGCTGGTTGGCAAATAATTAGCTATTTTGAATATTATAGATTAGACCTTAGTAGTGAAAAAGAATACTACAAGTTTTTATGATAAATATTATGAGAAAAAATTATATGTCTAAATAAAAACATCAAGGAACCCTAATAGTTTATTTTTAATCAAAATTTTAATGTACTGCTTCTTTTAAAATTTCTGAAAAGTATTGTGAATAACTTTCCAAATTGCCCAATTTTGACACATATTTCTCAGCTTCACATGCTTGCCATTTCCTAGTATTCTGTTTTTTAGAGCCCACTGAAATGTGAAACATAGTAAAATTCGCTTTAAATTGTTAGAACAAGAAATATTCTAATTTCCTGAGTGTGTATGGTCTAATGCTTTTAATTTAAATTTAAATAGAAAGAACTTCATAGCAAGAATGTGTCAGAAGTAGTGAAGTTTTTAAATTTACCTGATTTCTTTCCTCATCCTCCAAAATAAAGCACTTTAGTTTATAACAGAAAAAAACAGAATCAACAGTAATCAAAAAATGTAATTGCATTGATACCATTTATGACAAAATTAAGTGACAAAGTAAACTCCAAAATAATATTGGATAGTCCCAAACCACCAATAGCAATAAAATGCAATTGTATAAATAATTATACATCAGGAAGTAAGAAAAGCAAAGTAAACTTTGATGACCTTGAGAGACAGACAATCTAACACAAAATCACAAGAAATATTCTTCCCCAGACTGAGGGGTTCTCTCTCAATGTATAAAGCGTGAGTGAATCAATATGAGACTAGTGAACTCTGCAGTTGTTGCAGGCCCCAATTTACATGTGGGAATAAAGAGAGGAGGAAAAGGTTGGACAAAGCCAGGTAGGATGGTTCCAATTAATTCTGGAAATAAAAGAGGTAACCTTACTTCCAGGATAATGTCACAGATTGAAGAGGAACTGCAAAGAGTGGAATCTAAATTGAATAAGACAGAGATTTCGTGTGCAGAAAGATAGCCAAATAAAAGAGGGTGTATAGAAGAAAGATAAGGAAGTCTCAGAATTTAAAGGCGCAATTGTTGATTGCTTAATGATAGTATCAGGAGAGCAATCAGAAGAGATATAAAGGTGGGAAATCTATCTTAAACCTCCCTCTCCTGTAAGAGGACAAAACGTTTCAGCTGAAATCAAGCAACGTAAGATTATGGTTAAGTTTTACAAAAAAAATTTATTTAAAACAATAATAATGAGAATAAGACTGGTTTTATAGACAGTGAAAGTGTGAAAGAACAACATGCCTCCAAGCAGAAGAAAATGTTAATACAGTTATTCAAAAATGATATGAAATTTAAGGTAATGATGGATATAATGAAAAAAGGGCATAATTCATAGTTAAACAAATTCTAAAATGACACGACTTGTGAAGAGAGCTGATAGAACCCGGGATAGAATTAAAATCAAAGATAATTTGCTTTGAAATAAAGACTAAGCTAAGAAAAACACTAGAACAAATATAATATCACAAGATAAATAGAAGATGAAAAAGAATAAATTTCTTTTTACTTAATCAAAAAGAATTAGATAAAAGCATTTTACAGAAAGAGGGAAAGATAATTTATCTATATATCTATGTCTGTATTTTCATCTATATCCATCTATATCCATATCTATCTATCTAATCCAACATATGTGAAATATATCCCTAAATAGAAAACCAAAACCCTGATAACACATACAAATATTAAATATTATAATTTGATAAATAAACTTATATAAAGAAGACTTGAACTTACTTTTTGAAAAGTCTCACTGAATGGGTGTATTCAGAACAGCCAACACCAGGAAAATTGTGACTTTTAAAAATATATAGACAAAATGGACCAAATCATTTGTAAAGAAAGGGACAATCGGATTCACATCAGATTTTTTTAAAAGCAACCATTTTGCCAGAAGACAACGGAGTAAGATATTGAGATAGCCACAAAAAAAATGACTTTTAAATATAAAGAGGTGCAAGACGTGCAATAAATATGAAATAAATTAGGGAATATTTTTCTCATGAGCCCATACTAAGGAATCTACTTCTAACAAATAAACATTAGACACCCTGTCAGATTGGAGAAGTATAAGCATAAGGACAGCTGTCAAACCATCAATATACACTTTTTCTTAGAAATAAAATAAAATAATGAATATAGGAAGATAGTTTGTAATGATATGTAACATATATACTGTAGAATATATATTGTATAATATGAATTTGAGATACACAAAAATATATGCTCAGATAACATACATACAAAATATGCTTTTTTAAATGAGGAGAAAATGGGGGATTATATGGCAAGTAGAATCAGCTTACTCATTGATTAGGTCTTAAATGAGAAGGAGGGAAAAGGGAAAATAGAGATTTTTACCTAATTTTAGTGTTGCTTAATGCAGGGAGCCAAGCGATAGGATGAACAAAAAGAGGTGACTAATGATATTATAATAAGAGTATACAAAGGTAATCATTAGAACAAAAATACAATATTTAAAAAATATATTTCTAAAATTATTAAATAGCCCATTTAAATAACAAAAGATGTGCCAAAATAATAAAAGGTCAAATAAAGTAATACATTTATAGAAAAAAAATCTGTATATATGCATATCAAACAGATATACCAGAACTGAGCTAAATATATCAATCATATCAATGTATATATAAATAAATTTAACTCACCTATTAAAAGGGAAAGCCAAACTTTAAGTTCACTGACAAATTTAAATACAAAACTATAGATTTTGCAAGGTACATAATAAATCACTTGGGTTTAGAAAAATTATGCTAAAATGAGGAGGTTTGGAAATATTAAAGGTAAAAAGATAGACAAAGATATACCAAGCAAATTCAATTAAAAAAAAAACAGTCATCACAAATTTGATATTAGACATTGTGGAATTCAGAACAAAAAATTTAAAAAAAGAAACAGAACTTTATATTGTAATTGACTAAAAACACAATAAAGGTATAATGGTTATTAGTATTATGCATCCTGTAAAAAAGGAAAACCTTTCTTCAAGTAGTTACAGAGATGTGAAGAGAAAGAGAAATCATACACTAATAGTAGAAGTACACTTAATAGATGTAAGTGACTAAAAAACACAATAAAGTTGTAATCGTTACTAGTATTTATGCATCCTGTAAAAAAGGAGAAACTTTCTTAGTTACAGAGATGTGATGAGAAAGAGAAAATGGCACTCTAATAGTAGAAGTACACTTAATACATGTAATTGACTAAAAACCACAATAAAGGTACAATAGTTACTACTATTTATGCATTCTACAAAATGGAAAAACTTCCTTAAGGAGTTAGAGAGATGTAATGAGAGAAAATGGCTCACTGATAGTAGCAGTACATTTAACACATGAAAGTCAAGTAGATAAACATAATATTCAGCATACCTTCTCTGCTTATTAAGTAGATAATAGTCATAAAAGTTGACTATGTCTTAAGCATCAAGAGAGGCTTCATAAAATGCAAAATAGAAAAGTAATATAAGCAAAATCTCTAAGCACAGTATAACAAAATTATTAGTTAGTTTTAAAGTAATTTAAAAGTCACTTTTAATTCTCTAAAGTTAGATAATTATTTTCAACCAACTTTTGGATTAAAAGAAAATTTGGCAAAAAAATTTTTAAATGTTTTAGAAAATAATGACAAAAAGGAATGTATGATAAACCATATAACATAAATAAATCAATTAGGGAAAAAGCTTATAACATTAAAAACGTTAAATAAAAATATAAAATGATAAAAATAAATGCCTTAGTACTGAATCTAAAAAGCAAAATAACAAAAGATTACAAAACAAAACAAGGAAAAATGGAATGTACAAACAGTATTTATATAAAAACAAGCACAACAAAAAGCTCAGTAGAACAAATAAGTTTTGCATAGGATTGTGTAATATAGTTATACATTTTGAAATAGTCTTTAGATTTTTGCCATGTCTTTTCTCATAATTATATGGTTAGAATGTTTTCTAGTTTATTAACTTTTTCAATCAGATATAGGTTTTGTATTAGGCCATTCTTGCATTGCTACAAAGAAATGCCTGAGACTGGATAATTTATTAAGAAAAAAGGTTTAATTGGCTCATGGTTCTGCAGGCTTTATGGGAAGCAAGGTGCTGGCATCTGCTTAGCTTCTGGTGAGACCTCAGGAAGCATTCAATCATGGCAAAAGGCAAAGGGAAACAGTAGACTTCCATGGCAAAAGCAGAGGCAAGAGTGAGATAGTGCGAAGGGGAGATGTCACACACTTTTAAGTAATCAGATCTTGTGTGAACTCAGAGTGAGAAGTCACTTATCACCAAGGCGTTCATGAATGGCTTAAGTCATTCATGAGGGATCTGCTCCCA
Source organism: Macaca fascicularis (assembly GCF_037993035.2). Lineage (NCBI taxonomy): Eukaryota > Metazoa > Chordata > Mammalia > Primates > Cercopithecidae > Macaca > Macaca fascicularis. The sequence continues at coordinate 86,488,503 of NC_088387.1, forward strand.
TAATCCAAACACTTTCCATGAGGCCCCACTTCCAAGATCGGGGATTCAAACTCAGCATGAGATTTGGGCAGGGACAAATACTCAAACTATATCAAATATTGAATTAATAAAGCAGAAAACATCATAATCATATAATCAAAAGAAAAGTTATGGCACAAATCTAAATATTATTTCAAAATATATGACTGTCACAATTCTTTGTAAGTAAACTATTTTGAAAAGGTAAAAGAAACAAGCAATTTTCTGGAAAAAAAATACTACCTAAGTGACACTAGTAGAGATAAAAATTTTAGAAAGACATTTGCCTTAGAAGATATAGAATTTAAAGTATTATCTCTTAAATGTATCATTTCTGGGAAGTTTTAAAAGGGATTTCTGCCAACAAATACAACCAATACTAATTTTAAAATACCAAAAATAGGAAAAGAAGGAAAACACCTTATTTCTTACTATGATGTTAATGAAACTTTAATTTCAAAACCTGACAAAAATCACACTATAAAAAAAGACCGCAGATAAATTTCATTTATTATGGATATTGATAAAATAATAAATATGCAAAATATTAACAAACAGAATCCCATGACACATTAAACATAATACATAATGAGTTAGTGGGATTAATTCTTGTGATACAAGGATAGTTCAGTATCAGGAAAACCATCAAGATAATGTGTCATATTAATAGTATAAGAAAAAAATTAAGATAATCTCTTTAGGTGTAGATAAATAATACACATTTTGAGACCTATGTATGCTAACAGTAAAAATGAATAGATAATTCAATAACATTATAAAATATATGAATTGTGGTCCTAAGGGCAGTATCTTATTTAATGGGGACACATTCGAGGCTTTAATGATAAAATTGGAAATGCAATTAAGATGTCCATTATTCCACTTTTCTTTAATATTGTATAGGAACTATTACTCAACATTGTGTTGGAAATATTCAAATAGAAAATAGAAAACAATTATAGGTATAAATTGTAAAGAAAGAAGTAAAGCTGGAGGGGCAGTGCAAGATGGCAGAATAGAAGCCTATAGCATTCATATCCCCACCCTACTTCATAACAAAAACACCAAATTTTAACAACTTACTCCAGACAGAAAAGCACCATCACAAGAACCAAAAATCAGATGAGCAATAATAGTACCTGGTTTTAACTTCATATCAGTGAAAGAGGCTTTGAAGAGTGCAGACACAGTCTTGAATCACTGATGCCACTCTTCCCCCATCTCCTGACAGCAGCCATGTGGTGCAGAGAAAGAATGTGCACATGGGGAAGGGAGAGCAAAGTGACTAGGGTCTTTATATTGAACTCAGTGCTGCCTTGTCACAGCTGACAGCAAAGCTTTGCTGGGCTCAGCCAGTACCTGAACATGGAGGGAGCATTTAGACCAGACTTAGCTAGAGGGGAATCTATCATCCCAGTGGTTAGAACTTGAGTTTCTCAGCAAGCTTCACTACTGTGGGCTGGGGTTTCAAATAAACTTGAAAAAACACACTTCACCTATAAAGATACACATAGAATGAAAATCAAGCAATGGAAAAAGATATTCCTTGCCAACAGAAATCAAAAAAGAATGAGAATAGCTATACTTATATCACACAAAATAGATTTCAAGACAAAAACTGAAAGAAAGGGTGAAGAAGGTCATGAAATAATGATGAAAGGGACAATTCAGCAAGAGGATATAATGATTGTAAACATATATTCACCCAACACTGGAGCACCCAGATATATAAAGCAAATATTATTTACTTAATAATATTTACTAATACTAAAGAGGAAGACAGACTTTAATAAAACAATGGCTGGAGACTTCAACAGTCCACTTTGAGCATTGGACAGATCTCCCAGACATGAAATCAACAAAGAAACATAAGACTGAACTTGCACTATGAAACAAAAGCACCTGACAGATACTTACACAACATTTCATCCAAAAGATGCAGAATACACATTCTATGTTTCAGCACCTGTCTCAAGGATAGGTTATGTTAGATCACAAAACAAGTCTTAAAACATTAAAAATAATTGAAATAATAGCGAGTATCTTCTCTGACCATAATGGAATAAAACTAGAAATCAATAAGAGGAATGTTGGAGGCTATATAAACACATGGAAATTAAATAATACGCTCTGGTATGACCAGTGGGTCAATAAAGAAATTAAGAAAGAAACTGAAAAGTTCTTTGAAACAAATAATAATGAAAACACAACATACCGAAACCTATGGGATACAGGAAAAGCAGTCCCAACAGGGAAATTTATAGCCATAAATGCCTACATTTAAAACACACACACACACACACACACACACACACACACACACACACACACACAAAACTTCAAATAAATAACCCAAGGATACATCATAAAGAACTAGAAAAGCAAGAGCAAGCTGGACCTAACAGATTTGAAATGAAGAAAACAATACAAAAATGTGAAACAAAAAGTTTTTTTTAAAAAAACGAAATTGACAAATCTTTCATCAGAGTAATGAAGGAAAAAAGAGAAAAGACCCAAATAAAGTCAGAGATGAAAAGAGAGACATTACAATTGATACCACAGAAATTCAAAGGCTCATGAAAGATTACTGTGAGCAACTATAGGCCAATAAATTGGAAAATCTAGAGAAAATACATAAATTCCTAGACACATAAAACCTACCAAGATTGAACCAGGAAGAAAGCCAAAATCTTAACAGACCAATAACAAGTAATGAGATAGAAGCCATATTGAAAAGGCTGTCAGTTAAGAAAAGTCTAGCACTCAATAGCTTTATTGCTGAATTCTAACAAACACTTAAAGAAGGAGGAACACAAATCATACTCAAGCTATTGCAAGAAATACTTACAAACTCATTATATGGGGCCAGTATTACCCTGATACCAAAACCAGATAAAGACGCATTAAAAACAAAACAAAACAAAAAAAAAACATAGACCAATAACTCTGATGAATATTTATACAAAAATTCTCAACAAACTATTACCTGACTGTACTCAACAATACATTAAAAAGATCATTGATAGTGACCAAGTGGAATTTATCTCAGGGATACAAGCATGATTCAACACATGTGAATCAATCAGTGTAATACATCATGCTAAAAGAATAAAGGACAAAAGTCATATGATCATTATAATTAATACTGAAAAGCACTTGATAAAATTCAACATCCCTTCATGATAAAACCCCCAAAAAACTAGGTACAGAAGGAGCACACCTTAGCATAATAAAAGGAATATATGACAGACCCACAGCTACTATTATATTGAATGGGAGAAAACTGAAACATTTACTCTAAAATCTGGAAGATGACTAGTATACCCACTTTCACCCTGTTATTCCACAAAGTCCTCTCTAAAGCTATTGGAAAAGATAAAGAAATAAAGGGCATCCACAGTGGAAAGGTAGAAGTCAAATTATCCTTGTTTGCTGATGATATGATCTTCTATTTGGAAAAACCTAAAGAATCCACAAAAAAACTATTAGAACTGATAAACAAATACAGTAAACTTGAAAGGTATAAAAGTCCACATACAAAAATTAGTAGCATTTCTATATGCCGACAGTGAACATTCTGAAAAAATTAAAAAGGTAGTGTCACTTTGAGTAGCTACAAATAAAATAAAATACCTAGGAATTATCTTAACCAAAGAAGTGAAAGATCCTACAATAAAAACTATAAAACACTGATTAAATAAATTGAAAGGGACACCGAAAAATGGAAAGATAATCCATGTTTATGGATTGGAAGAATCAATATTGGTAAAATGTCCATACTTCTCAAAGCTATCTACAGATTTAATGCAATCCCTACCAAATACCAATGACATTCACAGAAATAGAAGAAACAATCCTAAAATTTCTATGGAATTATAAAAGACTCACAATAGCCAAAGCCATCCTGTGCAAAAAGAACAAAACTGGAGGTATCACATTACTTGAATTCAAATTATACACTGAGCTATAGTTACCCAAACAGCATGGTACTGAAATGGAAACAGACACATAGACAAATAGAAGAGAATAGAGAATCCAGAAACAATTCCATACACCTATAGTGAGTGTAGTTTTGGCAACAGTGCCAAGAACATATATTGGGGAAAGAACAGTCTCTTCAATAATTGGCGCTGGGAAAACTGGGTATTGATATTCAGAAGAATGAGACTAGACTCCTATCTCTCACCATATGCAAAAATCAAATCAAAATGGATTAAAGACTTACACCTAATACCTGAAGCTATGAAACTACTAAAGGAAAACTTTGGGGAAACTGTCTAAGATGTTGGTCTGGGCAAAGATTTCTGAAGTAATACCCACAAGCACAGGCAACCAAAGCAAAAATAGACAAATGAGATCACATCAGTTTAAACAGTTTCTGCACAGCAAAGGAAACAATCAAGAAAGTGAAGAGACAGCCCACATAATGGGAGAAAATATATGCAAACTATCCATCTGATGGGTTAATAACCTGAGTATATCAGGAGCTCAAACAGCTCAATGGGAAAAATTCTAACTATTTGATTAAAAAATGGGCTAAAGTTCTGAATAGACATTTCTCAAAGAAGACATACAAGTGGCAAACAGGCATATGAAAAGGTGCGCAACATCATTGATCATCCAAGAAATGCAAATCAAAATTACAATGAGATGTCATTTCACCGCAGTTACAATGGCTTTTATCCAAAAGACCAGCAGTAACAAATGGTGGTGAGGATGTGGAGAAAAGCGAACCCTGGTACACTGTTAATGGGAATGTGATTTGGTACATATACTATGGAGAACAGTATGGAGGTTCCTGAAAAATCTAAAAATAGAGATACCAACCTTATGATCCAGCAATCGCACTGCTGGGTATATGCCTGAAAGAAAGGAAATCAGGGTATCAAAGAGCTATCTGCATTCTCATGTTTATTGCAGTGCTATTCACGATAGCCAAGATTCCATAGCAACCTAAGTGTCCATCAACAGATGAATGAATAAAGAAAATGTGGTGCCTATACACAAAAGAGTTCTATTCCACCACAAAAAAGAATGAGTTCTTATCACCTGCAGCAATATGAATGGAATTGGAGGACATTATCTTAAGTGAAATAAGCCAGACACAGAAAGACAAACTTCTCATGTTCTCACTCATCTGTGAGAGCTAAAAAGTGAAATAGTTGGACTCGTGGCGATAGAAAGTAGGATGATGGTTGCTGGAGGCTGGAAAGGGTAGGTTGGCGGGGAGTGGGGATGATTAACAGGTATGAAAATACAGTTTTATATAATGAATAAGATCTAGTAGTTGATAGCCCAACAGGGTGACTAAGTTCAGCAATAATTTATTGTACACTTAAAAATAACTAAAAGAATATAATTGGAATATTTATAGCACAAAGAGGTAAGTGCTTGAGGTGACGGATACCCTATTTACCCTGACATGATTATTATGCATTGTATGGCTGTATCAAAATATCTCATGTACCCCATAAATTTATACACATACTATGTCCCCATAAAATTTTAAAAATAAAAAATTAAGAAAAAAATTTGCTCGCTGCCTTTTTTATACATTTTGTAAAATGGTTTTGCATTATTAAATTGTTGAAAAAATAAAAAAAATTTTATGATAATGTTTAATTGTAATTCAGTTTTCAGTATCTATAAATTATGTGTTTTGGAAACACAATCATGCTCATTTTTAATGTATTATCTCTGGCTACAACAGCATAGTTAAATGGTGTGACAGAAACCGTATTGTCTGCAAAACCTGAAATATTTACTATATGGCCCTTTACGGAAAATGTTTACCAATCTCTATTTAGACAAAAGTATGATATCTGTAATATACAAAGAACTTTTAAAAATAAATAAATTTTAAGGCTGGGAGAATAAAATAAATAAATTTACAGGCTCATGCCTGTAATCCCAGCACTTTTGGATGCTGAGGCAGGTGGATCTCTTGAGCCAAGGAGTTCAAGAACAGCCTGGCAAAATTGTGAAACCCTATGTATACACACACCAAAAAAAAAAAAAAAAGAAAATCAGCCAGGCATGATGGTGTGCACCTTTGATCCCAGCTATTCCAGATGCTGAGGTGGGGCGATCGCTTGAGGACAGGAGTTGGAGGCTGCAGTGAGTTATGATTGCACCACTGCACTCCAGCCTGGGTGACAGAGCTAGCACCTGTATCAAAAACAAAACAAAACAAAACAAAAAGAAAAAAAAAACACACAACCAAACAAACCAAAAAAAAAAAAAAAATACAGAAATTCAAGAAACCCCAACACTTAGTAGAAAATAAGAGAAAAGATACAGAATTTACAGCAAAAATCCCGCAAATGGCTCTTGAAATATGTAAAGATTCCCAACCTCACTTAGAATAAGAGAAATGTAAAATTGAGGTGACTATTATAATGGCAATGTGGGCAATAACCCAAAACTTTAGTGAGGAAATAAGTACTAGTATATGTTGTTTAAGTGTATGCAAAATGTTATCTGATGTCAAATATATTACAATCTTATATCATAAAAGAAGAAATAGGAAAACTATTTAAAAATTATGCCTACATTTACCTTTGAACCAGCAATTCCATTTCTAAGAGTTCATCCCACTAATATAATCATGAATGGAAATATTCACAAGACCCTTTAATAGGTCTATTTATATTAGCAAAGAAATAGAAAACAACTTCATGTCCATTAGTACAGAACTACTCAAAGTATGGTATATTCCTGAATGGATCACTTTGTAACTAAGAAAGTAATGAAGGATATTTCTAAATAGTTTTATAGTAGGATTTCCAGATTATATTTAATGGAACACATCAAGGTAGAGAAAAATACATATAATATGTTAGCATTTATGTATCTATCCATCTAACAAAGATGGTTGAATATATGTGTATATTTAATTATATCTAAATGGAAAGGTAAATAAGTTCAATAATGAGAGAAAGTATGAGTATGGTAGAGGATAAAGCAATATTAGCTAGATTTTCCTAAAGGTAAATTGTTTTGTGGATTTTATTTTTGAAAATGTTACATACTTTACCTAATTATAATTCTAAAACAAAATTTAGTATATTTTCTGAGAATTAAGAAAAAAAGTAACAGATGACTGACTATAACTGTGTATAAAGGGATTCGTTAAAATTACCACATCCCAGGTGGTATAAACATAAGGATAAAAAGAAGTGCAAAACAAAAATCTTAAAGTGTTTTCATCAATGACTGTGTTGGTATAATGGTGGTATTATTTTGAGACTGTTATGTTTGTAGTGTGTGATGAATCGAAAAAGGAATTAGGTTAGTATCATTGAGATCGGGATTTTCAGAATGCAAAAAATAAGAAATTTATACAAGATTAAAGAAGTTAAGTTAAAATTCCAAGTCCTGAGTTTAAACTAAATATCAATGTGAGCTTATTAATTATTTTATCAAAAACTAGTATTCCCTGCTTTATTTCACTGAAAAGATCTAGAAACAATGACCAATCATAGCACTGATTATTATCTCTAAATATCATATCTCACTAAAATGAACTAGGACTCTTTGGAGAAGCAGCTGATTCTAGATCTAGAAATACCTGAAATGTACCTGGAGAATTTTGTCATTAACAAAACAACAACAATAACAATAACAACAAAAAGAAATTATCAAACAGTTCTGAATCGGAGTCAAATGACCAGGACCCAATTTATTTAAGCACTGCTGACAAAATTTGGGTCAATTTGAGCATGAATATAATAACATTAGAAGTGGATTAAAACATTTCAAATATATTTTAACCCATGAATTCATAATGAAACAAAAAAATAATTAAAAAGCTCATTAAGCACATTTGAAGGATGCTAGAGAACCAGTTATTTTTGGAAACCTGATAAAGAGAAAGAATCAGGAGTTTGTCTGCCTTTACTGTATAAGTTATGGCTCAGGATACCAAAATAGTTTATATGGGAAAACTAATCTCATTACAGAAGAAATTCAGGTAATGGGGCAGTTGAGAGGAACATGGTAAACACCACCATGGAATGCAATTTTCAAAACACGGACTTTGCAGAATCTACAGAGCAAATGGCCCAGTTTCTTCAAAGACCACATTGCAAGGAGGAAAAAAGGAACAAAGAGTTGGAACTTGCCATGATGGCAGACGGATGATTTCTGAATTTTCTGGTTTCACTCCATGCATTGCCAAAGTGTACACATGAATTTTCTTGCCATACTGGGTTTGGGAACAAATATTGAAGGCTTCTGATCCAAATTATAGAACATATTGGGAGGTGGCACCTCTTCAGTTGTGCCCTGATGTAACTAGAATAGTTACATAGACTGGCATCTGTTTTATGGATACCTTGGTAGTCCTGGCAACCAGCTTTCAGATGGACAGCATATCAAACATGAACAGTGTAGCTTAGTCTTTCAAAACAACATATTCTAATTAGAAGGGGTAATCATAAAGCAAAGGTTTTATCTTTTCTCTGTCCCTTTCTTTCTTGTTTTTTTCTCTCGCCAGCTTCTTTGCTAGACTGTTTTGTGGAATAGCTGGTGGGATTTTAAAAAAAGAAGTTTATCAAACAATACACAAACAGACATAACTTTACAGGTAAATTGCCTAAAACCTGCTATTTATCTTTTAAATCCTATTTATTTTTCTAATGCACAAATAGAATATTTCTATAGAAATTTCAGAGTTCATGACTGTGTAACAGCCTGCACTCTCAAGTTTTGGATGGCAGAAATGGTCTTCTGGAAGAGAGAAGGGCAATGCACAGTTCAGTTCCTCTGGGGTCTGAATTCATCCTGCTGTTGCTTTACCACTATTCTTGCGTCTTTTGTAATCTAGAAATTAGTAATGGGGCTCATATCAGGAAATTCATATCAATAAAAGTTAATTGATAACTATAATACAATTAAGGAGGTAAGACAATGACTATTCCTGTATCTCTATCTTCTAAAAAAGCCTGAAACAACTGAATCAGATAAAGAATTTTTAAAAATCTCACAAAAAACAAAAGCAAGAAAATGCCAATGCCCTGATTTTAAAAAAAACAAAAACAAACAAACAAAAAACCAACAAAACTTCTTATTTTGGAATGTTTGATTTATGGAGAAGTTGTAGTGATAGTACAGAATTTCCACACACACCTCACCCAGTTTTGCTGATTCCTAACATCCAACATTACTGTGATTTATTTGTCAGAATGAACACACTGAGATCTGTATATAACTATTAACTAAATTCTTGACTTTGTGTGGTTTTTGCTGGTTTTTCTATTAATATCCTCTTACAATGTGCTCTTGTTTTACAATGTCCATTACTACGTTAAATTTAGTTGTCATATTGAGAGGTGATAACGTGCTAGCAGCCCTCGCTCTTGGCACCTCTTTGGCCTTGGCGTCCACTCTGGCAGTGCTTGAGGAGTCCTTCCTCCCGCCACTGCACTGTGGGAGCCCCTCTCTGGGCTGGCCGAGACCAGAGCCAGCTCCCTTTGCTTGCGGGGAGGTGTGGAAGGAGAGGTGCTGGCGGGAATTGGGGCCGCGGTGCTCAGGGGCCAGTGTGAGTCCCGGGTGGGCCCAAGCTCCGCGGCCCGCACTCAGAGCAGCCAGGCAGTGAGGGGCTTAGCACCCGGGCCAGCAGCTGCAGAGAGTGTACTGGGTCCCCCAGCACCTCTGGCCTGACTGCACCATGCTCGAATTCTCGCTGAGCCTCAGCCGCCCTCCTTCAGGGCAAGGCTCGGGACCTGCATCCTGCCATGCCCAAACACCCGTGCAGTGGGCTCCCCAGCCTCCCTGACGGGCGCCGCCCCCTGCTCCGTGGCACTCGATCCCATTGACCGCCAGAGGGCTGAGGAGTGCAGGTGCCTGCTGCAGGACTGGCGGGCAGCTCCACCCGCGGCCTTAGTGCAGGATCCACTAGGCAAAGCCAGCTGGGCTCCTGAGTTGGGTGGGGACTTGGAGAAACTTTATGTCTAGCTAAAGGATTGTAAATACACCAATCAGCACTCTGTGTCTAGCTCAAGGTTTGTAAATGCACCAATCAGTGCTCTGTGTCTAGCTAATCTAGTGGGGACTTGGAGAACTTTTCTGTCTAGCTGGAGGATTGTAAATGCACCAATCAGCACTCTGTGTCTAGCTCAGGGATCGTAAACACAGCAGTCAGCACCCTGTCAAAACGGACCGATCAACTCTCTATAAAATGAACCAATCAGCTCTCTGTAAAATGGACCAAGCAGCTCTCTGTAAAATGGACCAATCAGCAGGATGTGGGTGGGGCCAGATAAGGGAATAAAAGCAGGCTCCCTGAGCTAGCCAGCGGCAAGCCGTTCTTGTGTCTTTTTACTGTGTGGGCGGTTTGTTCTCTCTGTTTTTACAGTGAATCTTGCTGTTGTTCGCTGTTTGGATCTACTGCCACCTTTATGAGCTGTAACACTCGTTGCGAACGTCTGCAGCTTCAGTCCTGAGGTCAGTGAGACTGTGAACCTACCAGAAGGAAAAAACTCTGGACACGTCTGAACATCAGAAGGAAGAAACTTTGGACTCACTATATTTAAGAATTGTAACACTCGCCGCGAGGGTCTGCGGCTTCATTCTTGAAGTCAGTGAGACCAAGAACCCACCAATTCTGAACACAGTGTCGCCTCAGTCTCCTTAGGTATGTGACAATTTGTCAATCTTTGCTGTTTTTTTATAACATTGGTGGTTTTGAGGAGTACTGGCTACGTATTCTGTAGAATGTCTCATATTGGTGTGTCTGTTATTTTCTTAACGGTTAGACTGGGATTATGAGTGTTGGGAAATAAGAGTGTTGGGAAATAACATGACCGAATGCCCTTTTTGTCACATGATATGGGGTGACATCCACATGACATTACTGGTGATGTTCATCTTCATTACTTGGTTAAGATAGTGTTTTTCGAGTTTCTGTATTGTAAAGTTACTACTTTTCCTATTCCCACTCTATTCTTTGGAAATGAATGAGTCATTAAATCTAGTCCATCTTCAGGGAAGTGGGGTGTAGGGATTAGGTTTCACTCAGCAGATCTCTTACCCCCTCAAAGTATGCTTTCACTGAATTCACTAATGGTTAAATTATTGCTGAGTGGTTTTTCAATAAATGTGTGATCATTCACAGTTCATTTGAAATATCTTCTCAGTTTTTCCCCATAATAAAACACAGAAAATGTGTTCATACTTAATTGTTACTTATTTTCTCTAATTTTACTTGGAGCTCTGTACTGCATTGATAACTCTTTTTCCATATATAATGCGCACCACTATTTAATGCTGTTGCCATTCTACTAACATCGTATTTACTTGCAAATAAGTCTCTTATCCATTTAACTTATGGTACATAGAGCCTTTATTTCTGTGAAATTGATAAGGAATTCTATTTTAGTACTGTTTGATCAAGGACTTTAAAATTAGCAAGCTTGAAAAGTGGACGGGTTTCATGCTAAACCTTTAAAATACTTCTAATGATGCAGTTAGAATTAAGAAGACTATTCCTACTATCACTCTTGCCATATAATATAACATTGCAGATCACAGTCACTGAATTAAGACAAGAAAAGTGAATAAGATAAAAAGGTTGAATGTATGTGTCATTATTTGTAGACAGTAGTGTAATCTTAACAGAAAGATCAAAATAACCAATATGTGGACTATGAAATTGATAAAATAGCTCAAAAAATTAGTTGAATTCAGGGACATCATTTAAATCATGTTGATTTTCTTTTATACCTGCATTAACTAATTAGAAAATATAATAGAAAAATTTCATCAGTTATGTAATTGATGGAATATAAATGAAACATACAAAAATGTAAAAATACTTCATGAAGTATAATTTAAAACTTTATTAAAGACATTTAAAAACACTTAAATAAATGCAGAAATACAAAATATTCATGAATGAGATAAGCCATTAGTATAGCCATTAGTTCTTTGAAATTTCAATAATAATTTAGTGCAGTTACACTCACAATAAGTTTCTTTTTGCCCTGTTTCTTAGTGGATGGGTATTGACTTGATTCTGTATAAGAAAATAACAGAAAAATTACAAGAATTTTAAAAAGAAGGCCAAGGTAAAAGAACTTAATATCAGATATTATGAGGTATTACAGTGCTATGATGAGTAAAACTGTACAGTATTCAGAAAGTATTAGACAAATAGAAGAGTAGAACACAACGGGTCGAGAAACATACCTTCAGAGGTATTGCTACATAAGTCAGCTGTTGATAAAGTTACTTAATAAGTAGCTAATCATATGAAAAAAATTAGTTTCATGTTACACTGTTTACAAAAACGAGTTCTAGTTGTATAAATAGCTAATAATGAATGTCAAACTCAAGATAATATTAACCAAAAAAGAATATATTTAAAATTTTATTAAATTGTACTGAAATCCTTATACCAAAAAATAACGAAAATTGAAATGTTATAGCCAAATAACAAACCATAAGGAAATAGTCAATGTCTGTACATAAGATCTTTGTACTCAAAAGATAGGTATATTTTCTACAAACTTAACAGTGTAAAAAAACTGAGTTTAAAAATTAGCAAGAGAAATAATAGGTATTTCCTAAAATTAGGGTGTACTTTAGAGAGCACTGTAGCACAAATTTAATAAAACTAAATATATTATTTTTTATGACTCAACAATTCCACTTCCATTTATATATTCCAGATACACTTTCATTTCTCTAGACCCGGAGATTTGTCCAAGAATATTTAGTGCCACATTATTCATAAAGTTGAAATGTTAAAAATATTTAAATGTTCATAGTGGTGGGAAATATAAATTATACTGCCTTCTTGCCACAAAATAGTATAAGAATAAAAGTTAGGAACTAGATTTATAATAATTATCATTGATTGAGTTAAATATTATGTTGAAGTTAAAGAAAAGCTAAAATGAGAAATGTAAAAGCATTTATGTGTAGCTTTAAAAGCACACACAATAGTATTTGACAGTCATAAAGATATATTTTTAAGTTAAGTAGATATCTTTGAATGTTATGCATCTAAGTCAAGAAATGAAAACATTGAATGCATAAAAATTAGAGGATATGAGAACAAAACCAATTGTTTTGTCTAGAATAATTTTGCTGAGAACTAGGTTTCATCAGAATAAGTCACTGTGGTGCTGTGAGGGTCAGCCACTAAACAAATAAAACACCGATTGCCAATTTGCTTCTATAGCATGAATTATTTTTTTAAAATTGAATTCCTGGCTCCATTTTCTCACATGAAGAGTGATTAAAAGGCTGAGTGCTTTACAGCATGACACAAGTACTGTAAAAATTTGTATGTCTGTAAAAATTCAGATGTGCATATCAGAACCCTTTTTCAGTGCTCAGTTCATTGTTACAGGTAGTTTCTTGAAAGATCTGAGTGCAAAAGTTGAAAGTCAGTGTAATGTAGGGTGTAAGGTCATGGACCCTTTGGCTGCACTGCCTGGATTCAAATCCCAGCCCTGCCACCCACTAGTCATATTGGTGTGGGATAGTTTGTTAAAATAGCTGGGGCTTATCTTCCTTAGCTGGTGGTAGATAAGTACCTAACTTATGTGGTGATGATTAAAATAGTTTATAGAGTACTCAGAAGAGTATGTAGCACATAGTAAACACCATATATAGAGTCAATATTATTATGTTTTACATATATAATTTTTCTTATTCTAAGATGCTCAAGAAAACTAGGAATTTGACTGTAAGCTTGAACAACCTTAGGACTGAGGTTGTATTTCCAATAGGTCACATGGTGGTTGTCAGGTAGGAGACATTAAATAGATGTTGATAATTTAATAGAGCAGAGCCACATAGTATAGTAGCTGGAGATAATATAATAAATATGCCTTGAATAAGAGTGGAAAAATCTCATAGCTTTTATAAAGAAGATTTATTACAACATAAGACGCAGATACAAGGTTTAAATATCTATGTCGCTAGCCATTTCTGGCTAAAGTATGACGAACTTCGGTATTGAGGGATCCGATGTTGAAACAAAGACAGGCATAACTTTGCAATCATACAGACTAGGGCATTTACTGTCAGGGAAACCTTAGATAATTCATTTTATCTCTCTGCTTAGCTGTAAGAATGAGAATCAAAGGTAAAGTGCAGAGCTGTTATCATTCAAGCTACAGTTTCTGGTGAGGTGGCAGCTCAAATTATTTGTTTGATTTTGTAGTCGAAATTGATCTCAACCATACAACAAATTCATCTACAAATTAATGCACAAAGTGATTTTCAAATAATCACTTTTTAAAAGCTTTGTTATTCAGGTATTATTTCTAGCAGAAATATTTCTGTTTGAATAAATTCTATTACTTGTCTCATCATTGCTTTGTCTCTCTCTGCAATCATATATGCCTATTAAAAAGTAAAAGGGAAAACAAACGATCGGTCCTCCAAACAAGAGTGTCTATTTCTCTGTTCTAGATCAGTGGTTCTCTAAGCAACTTCTGTATCCATTAGAATGACTTGAGGGAACTTCTTTAAAAATACAGATTCCTGCCTTCACTTAAAAGAAAAAAAAATCTTCCTAACTGGTTATTTTTATGTACACCAAAATAGGAGAATTGTTACCCCTGATGAGAGAACTAATGAGATAATAATTTCTTAAATCTGGTAAAATTAGAGACATTAGGAAGTGTAGCCGTATATTAAAAAACTCAGTTATCTTCCACACCCTGTTTCTCTTCTGTTCTCTTCTCTCCCTTCTACCTCTTTAGCGTACTATTTCTCCAACTTCTCTTTCAATCTCTTTTCTCTTCCAAACTCATCTTTCTTAGAATCCTGGCTTACTGGCCAGCATAGTACACTTTCCAGTGTCCTAGTTTTTACCTTTTACCCTGATTATAATTTGCTGCATTTTTAACACACACACACACACACACACACACACAATTGTTGCTAGCCTTTGTGGAACCATGGCACAGAAATCTACTTATGTAGTTTATGAAATAATTTAGTGAAAATATACACATATAATCATGTAAATGTTGGAGTTGAAATGGATCACTTAAGGGCTCAAGAAGACCATAGCTAGAAGGTGGTTCTGGATTTATGGTGTATCTAGGATTCTTGGCAGTAAGATTTGGGTATTGGACATAGTAGGACCCAGGACTGTCAACAGTATTATTTCATTCTGTATTGTCAAGCAACCTTCTCCTCACCTTCTCCAAGGTTTTAGCTCTCTCATGCCTTGTACATGGCTTTGACTTGCCCAGATCATGACTTTTCTTCACAGCATTTTCCCAGCTTCTGTCTCACTACCAACTGCCAAGACTTCCTTATCTTGTTCTAGTTCAAAGTTTGAAGGAGTGTGATGGCAGAGATAAGCTTTCTGAAATAGTTCATACCGCACACAGCTCACAGTACCGTCTAAGCTCTGACTACCCTGACTTAGGGCTCCCCCACTTCTCTGTCAGCTGTCCTTATGCTGTAGGAAAACAGGATATGGAAGGTTTTTCTTTAGCAGTAGCCTGAGGAAAAAACTATCTTACAAAGAGAAGCAGCCTGGACATTAATTATGAACAGCTTATCCACACTGTCATTAACCTCTTTTCTGACAAGCATCAGGCTTTTGGGATGTAAATATGGAAAATGCTTCTATGTTACCTATAAAATATCAGGAGGCTGAGTATGTCTGTGTACAAGAGTTATTTGCAAAGCTTTTTAGGATCCTCACGTCTGGAAGGAGTGGGCAGAATGCTACACTGCATGCGATGTGACTTGAGGACCACCGGAATGCCTTCTGCCCCACCCCAAATCTTTCTTTGTTCTTCTTCTACTAGGCTGTTATTTTCTTATACCCATGGGTATGGAATTTTTCTCCAAGAGTATGTCTGTCAAAATGGCAACAAAAGCTTTATGATAGAGAGAGGTGAGTACTCTTTCGTCTTTGCAACCATACTTTTCAATGCTTTCTTGGATAATATTTAGTGTGGATGGTGCATTGTTTCCTAATAGCTTTCTGGTCTGAGAACTACTGAGGATAAGGATTTCATTTTGCTCATCTATTTGTTCTCGGCATTTTAGTACAGTACCTGTCATAGAAAATTCGCATTCAAAGCACACTGAAATAAATGCAATGAAAGAATAAATAATTTCCAGTCACTCACTAATGTTTTGAACAATAATTTGTTTAGTATCATAGATTAGCTATAGAAGTATGCATGGAGAATGAGACAAGAGCAGGTAAATGTTCATAGGTTAAAGGTAGATAGATTGAGCTTAGATTTAAGGAATGCATTTCCATAAGGGGCTTTTAAATTCTTGGGCATGGCAGGAGAGTATTCAGAACTGGAGGAGGGGTAAGTGGAGTTCAATGAAAGAAGGAAAATACTTCAGAACTATTTAAAAATAAGGTCTTAATTTTACTAGAAATTTGCAAGCCCAGAGATGAAAATATTGAAATATTACCCCTAATTAAACTTCATTTTATAGTTCAGAAAATATGTCCTAACAATCTACTCCAAAGGGAGCAATCAGTAATGATAATCCCAGAGTTTAAGGTCATTAGTAAAATTAAAATAGGGCACAGAAAAAAGACAAATGAAAGACAGGCCTGCTTTTCTATGATTTTCTTAAATACAAAATCAAGTTTAGTTTTCTTTTTTTTTTTTTGAGACGGAGTCTTGCTCTGTTGCCAGGCTGCAATGCAGTGGTGCGATCTCGGCTCACTGCAACCTCTGCCTCTCAGGTTCAAGCAATTCTCCTGCCTCAGCCTCCCACGTAGCTGGGACTACAGGTGCCCACCACCACGCCCAGCTTAGTTCTTGTATTTCCAGTAGAGATGGGGTTTCACCATGTTGGCCAAGATGGTCTTGATCTCTTGACCTCGTGATCCGCCTGCCTCGGCCTCCCAAAGTGCTGGGATTACAGGCGTGAGACACCACGCCTGGCCTACTTTGGTTTTCTTTAGGCTTATTTTGGTCTATTATTGTGTTACTGTTGTCTAGTTTAAAAAATGGGATAACATTCAGTACCTCACACTCAGATACCACCCCACCTTTGTCAAGGGATTATTGGCATGTTGAGTAATTATTTCAACAAAAACTGTTTAAGGCATTCAATTATCTTTCTGTGTCAGGTATTGGAGGTTTTGTCACTATGAATAATCTTTAATTATTTAACAGTGTGTATTCTTGAATAATATATAATTAACAAAATTTGCTAATTAATGTGCTCAGTGAGAGAAAACTCGTCTTAAACCTGTGTGGGCTAAAAATGAAGAGAAACTGAAACAATCTCATTTCTGTGGGAAACAATGTACTAATAATTCTGTTTTTATTTAAATCTGCTGATGTCATTTCACTGTCATAGATTTTACCTTTGATAATGATCCATCTACTTGCTTTCTATGAAAATTAATCTCTGGCGGCCAGGCGCGGTGACTCACGCCTGTAATCCTAGCAGTTTGGGAGGCCAAGGCGGGCGGATTACGAGGTTAGGAGATCAAGACCATCCTGGCTAACACAGTGAAACCCCGTCTCTACTGAAAATACAAACAATTAGCCAGGCATGGTGGCGGGTGCCTGTAGTCCCAGCTGCATGGGAGGTTGAGGCAGGAGAATGACGTGAACCCGGGAGGTGGAGCTGGCAGTGAGCCAAGATCGTGCCACTGCACTCTAAGCTGGGCGACAGAGCGAGACTCCGTCTCAAATTTTAATCTCTGGCAAAAAATTAAAAAAAAAAGTGTATGCTTTTGAAGTTATTTGGAAAGTCTTCTTTTCTGAGTGAAAATAAAACATCTTTAGTCACCAATTATGTTTGTAACATTGGAGAGTGCAGAAAGTACGTGATACTCTGTTGTATAGGATCTAATATTAGATGGTAAAAAAAATTTCCCCAGGTAACATCCGTATATTTTTATTGTAAAAGAAATGCATATAAACTGTAGAAAAAAAGTTAAACATTACAAAATAGAGGATAAATTCTTATAGCCTTAAGCTATCCATCTCTGGCAGTATCATATAGTGCTTAGAGAAATATAAACTAGGATTAACTTTCTGTAAGATAATTTATCCTTTATCTTTGAAAGGTTCATTTTTTTTTAACCCAGCTGTAAGTATGGCTCTCTTTTATGTAAAAAGGAATCAAAAGAACTTATTAATTCATTTTCTAGTAAATTCAGGGTGGTTAGAAAATGTCAAGGGATCAATAACTCATCATGTTAATAATATATAGTCTCTTTTTCATTACCAATTTTTTCAAGAGTGCTCAATATTTTCTACTTACGCCTCCACACAGTCCTAACAATGTGCTTTCTATTTTCATTACTTCACTGAGATTTCTCACCGAAGAACTCTTTAATTATCTGAACTAGAGGCCTACTCATTTTCTTTACTTGCCCATAATATTTTTGTAATTCTGGGACTTAGGACCTTTCTTCCATTATGGAAAATATCTTCTCCACTGTCTTCCAGGATAATGTATGGCATTGTCCTATCTCCGTGACCTGCTGTGCTTCCAAGTAAACTCTTTTTTCTCTCATAAGTATTCCCTCACCCCCACACTTTAGATACATTATCTCATTTAAGTCTTACAATACTCTACAAGGAGTTCTCGAGCTCATATTTTTGTTTCCCTAGTAGAAAAACACTGCTAAAAACTATGCTTAGACTTTCACCTCTTAAAAGCTGGTTTCCAATGCTTTCCACACCCGCCCCCCCCACGTTGATCAACACATGTGTAGTTTTAGAAATCAGCAAATGTTCTGAGGGAGTAAAGTGGTAAATGTAGGACTCACCTTATTGTGTTACTTTCTATTAGGGATATTGATCCCTCAAATTCTTAACTGCTTTGGTTGCATCCTGACACATGCAAAGCTATTAAAAATCACATATTTTGTTTTGTTTTATAGTGGTTTCGAGAAGGAGATTTGGTTTGATTCAAGCTGTTCTATCTAGGCCAGAAAGGGAAGTTCTCAGCAGTGTTGCTCTAGTGGACCACCTGACAACTCTATATTACTGGTCCATGGTGAGATCAGAAGCTTGTGCCAGGATATATACCAACACTGCTTCCTCCATCTAAAAATTCTTATATGTCCCCCACCCTATAAATGTTAGCTGCACCAAACAATTTGCTTTCCTTACATGCCTTAGTTGATCTACATTATGACAGAAGGTCCTTGTCTCATAACAGACCATAAAGAAATAGTTCAATGATCATCTATCTAATGATCTCCCTAGTTACAAGACCAGAAAAATGAAGCATAAAATAGCAAAGAGTAAACCTAACCGCATGTCAGTAACCCACAGCCTACTTTAATAAGGATTCCTTTTTATGGAATGCATATCTTAAGGCAGATTTATCAGTGCAGCAAAGTGCTTACAACTACCTGTAATTGTTCTGAGAACTCTTGGTAATTTGATATTTTTCATAATTATTATAATATAAAATTATTATAAAATATTACAATGCAAAATAATTGTATTAAAATTATTACAATTCCTATCTCCTGTCACAGGCTAGTTCTCATTTCTTCTCTCAGAACCTCATCCTGAAATGTCAGTGTTATATGTGTTATGTGGGACTTACTTCTCTTCTCACTGTGTAGCTTATGGAATTCCTATGGTTCAAATTGCCCACATTCTGATGGCGTTCCCTCATCTGCATCATTCACCATAACCTTTCTCATGAATTTCCTATCCATATTGCTTACTTGTATGTCTCCTGCAGGCACCTCAGTCAACATGTATATAAACTGAACTTTTTATTTCCTTCTCTAATTCCCCAAACCTATTTTCTCACTGAGAATACCACTATCCTCCTTGTTAACCAAGTTATAACTGGTAATAGGCACATCTATGACTCCAGTGTCTCTACCTTTGCAACATCTAATGCATTCTCAATCCCTATTAGTCTACTTCCTAAGTTTCTCTTAGTTTTATTCTATTGTTTTTGCTCCCAGTTGACCCTAGAATAATTCAAACTGTATTCTCCTACCTATATTGTTAAAGTAGCTTCAAAATTGGAATCCTGAAATAAGGTCTTGCACTTTCTCATCAACCTAAGAGAAAAATGTTGCAAAAGTAATATTTTAAGTATTCAAATATTATTATATCACTCAACTCTTCAAAATTATTCATTGCATTTCTATTGTTTGAGGGTGAAATCCAGTTACCTTCATGCTTTTCTTCCATGGTGTGCTATGGCCTTTATTTATCACCCAACCTCCTTAATACCCACTCTCCTTACATCTTATCTCCTAGTTAGACACTGATTTCAAATTCGTTAAATGCCTAACTTTATTGCATCTAGGCCTTCCACACTTTTGTAGGGATTTTTGCTTTTTATAGGATTTCTTCAAAACTGGCTTTCTGTTTATGACATCTGAGTCTAGCTTCATATCCAGATTACCAATCGTGTCTTTAGACATATCTGGAATACTACTTCCAGTGTGATCCGTGCACTTCCGTTACTGTGGCATCCTCACTTTTATTTGCTAATTTGCTAAGTCAATACATGGATGGCATACATATGCAATAAGGAATTAATATATTTTAATATATTAATTAAAATATCAGTAATGTAATCTTAACTTCATGTATTCATAGAATGTTAAGAAAGCTGAAGAGATCAGAGGTTTGGTAAACCCTAAATCTTACCACTGGCTGCCAAAAATAACCTAGTCTCACTTATTTTCATTAGTTTGGATTTCCTGGTACAGTTAATTGAATCTGCTTTATCAGAAAAGAAATTGTCCATTACAGGTATATTACAGAAACAAAGAAAACAAAGCCCCTACTTAATTTATTTTTAATAACCTTACTGGAATATGATTCATATACCTTATAACTACTTAAAATACTTAATTCAATGCTTTTAAAAATATATTCACAGTATGGTGCAACTATCACCACTGACTTCAGTGTTTTTTTTTCCTTACTAAAGGAAACAATGTACGCACTAATAGACAATCTTCACTGTGCCCCGTCCCCTCCACTTATTCATTTTATGAGACTAGTATTAAGCTAATACCCAAACAAAACTGGGAAGGCTAAATAATGACCTCCAAATACATAGTTTCTGGCCCCCAGAAACTGTAAATATTACCTTATATGACAAAAAAGTCTTTGCAAGTGTGGTTACGGTTGTTGAGGAGATTCTTCTGTAATTTCCAAGTAAGCACTAAATGCATAACCAGAGACTTAGAAAGGTGGAAGGACTGATGGCAGAAGACAATGTAATAATGAAAGCAGAATTTGGAAGATGTTATGCTGCTGGATTTGAAAATGTAGAAAAGCATCATTAGCTTAAAGAATTCAGCTCTGGAACCTGAAAAAGACAAGGAAAGGGATTCTCCTCTAGCACTTCGGAAGGGAGCGCAGCCCAGTCAACACCTCAGTTTCTGCCCAGTTAAACTGATATCTGACTCCTGAGATCCAGAACTGTTACAGAATAAATTTGTGTCACTTTAAACTACCAATGTTGAGATGACTTTTTATGGTAACCACAGGAAACTGATATAAAAGCAAGGACCTAATGAGAAAACTGCAGATTAGTATACATATGAATATAGACACAAAAATCTCGACAAAACACTGGCAAACCAAATTCAGTAACATTTAAAAAGACTAGTACATCATAATTCAATGGGCTCATCCCCTTAAATGCAGGTTGTTTAACATCCCCAAATCAGTAAAACCAAAGCCTGTGGTCATCTCAGTAGAGGCAGAAAAAACATTTGACAAAATTCAACAACTTTTCATGGTAAAAATGCTCAACAAAGTAGGAATAGACAGTAACTTTTTCTACCTAATAAAATGCATCTACAAAAACACACAGCTAACACGAACATTATTCCTAATGGTGAGAGATTCAGTGTTTTCCACCTAAGATCAGAAACAAGACAAAGATATCTGCTTTTGCCACTTCTACACCACATTGTACTAGAGATTCTGGCCAGGACATTTCAGCAAGAAAAAGAAACAAAAGACATCCAGTTGAAAAAGAAAGAAGTAAAGCCATTTCTCTTTTCATATAACAAATATTTGCAAATGGAAATTCTTGATGAATCCACTTTAAAACTATTGGAACTCTTAATTTTAATTTGCATACAATACATAAAATATTACTAAACCTATAAGATAATTGTTGAAGTCATGTTAATTTCAATGACTTTGGTTTTTAAGAGTTTAAACTATAAAACTTAGACTTAAAGTAAGATTATTTTCTCAAAGAGTATTTAAATATGAGTAAGGTATATAATTTGATGACCTCAGAAGTAAATATTTCTCATAATTAATAGCCTAGAGAGTTAAATATTCAGACTTATAGAAAAAATATAAATTAGTAGATTCTAGCAGTTACATGAATAAATATGATAGTTCCAAGGGATTGTGTCCATATGCCCAATGCAAAATCCAGATGAATGATGCAGAGCCAGGTGGCCAAATAGAACTCTCCAGTGCTTGTTCCTTCCCCACCTCTCCCCAGGAACACCAAATTGAACAACTATTCAGCCAAGAAAGCACTTTCATAAGAACAAAAAATGAGGTTTGTGATCATAGCATCTGGTTTTAAAATCGTATCAAGGAAAGAGGCACTGAAGAGGGTAGGAAAGACAGTCTTGAATTGCGTACACAAGCCCCTTCCCATCCCCTGACAGCAGAGGGTGGCATGCAGAGAGAGAATCTGTGCACTTTGGGGAAAGAGGGCAAAGGGAATATGGGACTTCGCATTGGAACATAGTGCTACCCTGTTACCACAGAAAGCTACACAGGGCAGAATTTGGCCTCTGCCCATAGAAAGAGCATTTAGTCCAAACAGCCAGTGTAGAATTGTCCATCCCAGAAGTCAGAGCCTAAGTTCTAGCAAGCCCTCCCACTGCAGACTAAAGTGCTCTCAGTTTCCAAATAAACTTGAAAGGCAATCTGAGCTTGGGGTACCACCTAATGCACAAATGACTGAAGCAATGAAAGACTTAGATCACAACACTCAATTCTCTTTGAATACTTGGAAAACCCTCTCAACAAAGACTGGTCTAAATAAATCCAGACTGCAAAGATGAAAATAAATACCTAAATCTTCCATGCACAGAAAGTAATGAGTATCTACAAGCATCAAGACCATCCAGGAAAACATGACCTCACCAAATAAACTACATAAGGCATCAGTGATCAATTCCAGAGTGAGAGATTTGTGACCTTTCAGACAGAAAATTGAAAATGGCTGTTTTGAGGAAGCTCAACAAAATCCAAGACAAAACAGGCAAGGAATTCAGAGTTCTATCAGATAAATTTAACAAAGAGACTGAAATAAATTAAAAAAGAATCAAGCAATAATTCTGGAGCTAAAAAATTCAATTGACAAACTGAAGAATGATCAGTTTCTTAACAGCAGAATTGACCAAGCAGAAGAAATAGTGAGCTTGAAGACAGGCTACTTGAAAATACAGTCAGAAGAGAAGAAAAATAATGAGGCACACATACAGAATCTGGAAAATGGCCTCAAAATGGCAAATCTAAGAGTTATTGGCTTTAAAGAGGATGTAGAGAACTTCCCAAGCCTACCGAAAGATATCAATATTCAAGTACAAAAAGGTCATATATATAGAACACCAAGCAGATTTAACTCAAAGAAGATTACTTCAAGGCATTTAATAATCAAACTCCCATAGGTCAAGGATAAAAAACAATGATCCTAACAGCAGCAAGACAACATAAAAAAATATATAATGGAGCTTCGATATATGTGGCAGCAGATTTCTCAGTGGACAGCTTAAAGGCCAGAAGAGAGTGGCATGATATATTTACAGCACTGGACGAAAAAACTAACAACAAAAAAACTTAATCTTAGCACAGTATAACCAGTGAAAATATCCTTCACAGATGAAGAAGAAATACTTTCCCAGACAAAAACAAAATCTGAGGAATTTTGTCAACACCAAATCTATTTTACAAGAAATGTTAAAAGATCTTCAATTTGAGAAAAAAAATTAATGAGCAATTCATCTGAAGGCACAAAACTCACTGGTAACAGTAAGTACGCAGTATAATTTTCTGAACATTACTGAATATTATGGCACTGTAATATGCGATGGCTCTGTATTCCCACCCAAATCTCATCTTGAAGCTCCCATAATTCCCATGCGTTGTGGGAGGGCCCTGGTGGGAGATAATTGAATCAGGGAGCAAGTCTTTCCTGTGCTGTTCTTGTGATAGTAAGTCTCAAGACATCTGATGGCTTTAAAAAATGGGAGTTTCCTGAACAAGTTTTCTCTTTGCCTGCTGCTATCCATGTAAGATATGACTTGCTCCTCTTCGCCTTCCACCATGATTGTGAGGCCTCCCTGGTCACATGGAACTGTAAGTCCAATGAAAGCTTTTTTTTTTTTTTTTTTTTTTTTTTGGTAAATTGCCCAGTCTTGGGTATGTCTTTATCATCAGGGTGAAAATGAACTAATATGCACTGTAATTATGGTGTGTAAACTATTCATATCTTGAACAGTAATACTAAAAGGCAAATATATATAAAAAATACGCAACAACTTTTTAAGGCATAAGCAGTTGATGAAATATAAATAGAAACAACAAAAAGATAAAAAGTTGGAGGTGGATGACAGTAAAGGGTATATAGTTTTTTATTAGTTTTCTCTCTGATCATTTGTTTGTTTTTGTAATCAGAGCTAAGTTGTCATTAGTTTAAAATAATGGATTATAAGGTGTTATTTGCAAGCCTCATGATAACCTAAAATAATTTTTAAAAAACCTACAACAGATATACAAGAGTATAAAGCAAGAAATCAAAGCACACCACCAGACAAAATCACGTTGACTTAAAGGAAAACTGGTAAGACAGGAAGGAAGGAAGGAAGGAAAGAAGGAAGGAAAGGCAGGAGGGAGGGAGGGAAGGGAACACCACAAAACAACCAGAAAACAAATAAAACAACAGCAGTGTCCTTACTTATCAATAATAACATTCAATGTAAATGGACTAAATTCTCCAATCCAAAAAAGGAGCCACTTAATATATTAAAAAAATAAAACCCAACAATCTGTAGCCAACAAGAAACAAACTTTACTTATAACAACACACATAGAGTGAAATAAAAGGATGGAAAAAAGTTATTTTGTGAAAAGTAAAACAAAAAATCGAGTAGAAGAGTAGCTATAATTATTCAGACAAAATAGATTTCAATACAAAACTGTAAAAAGAAAGTTCATTTTATATTGATGAAAGTTTCAATTCAGCAAGAGGCTACAACAATTGTAAATACATATACACCGTACACTGGGGCACCCTAATACAGAAAGCAAATATTATTAGAGCCAAAGACAAATATAATCCCCAATATAGTAAGAGTTGGATATTTTAACACACCACTTTCAACACTGGACAGATAATTTAGATAGAAAAATCATGAAAGAAACTTTGGACTTGATTTTAGATAGAAAAAAAAAAACAAAAAAATCTTAGACTTAATCTGCACTATAGGCCTGGTGCAGTCGCTCATGCTTGTAATCCCAGCACTTTGGGAGGCTGAGGCAGGTGGATCACCTGAGGTCAGGAGCTTGAGACAAGGCTTACCAATATGGTAAAACCCTGTCTCTACTAAAACTACAAAAATTAGCCGGGCATGGTGGCGGATGCCTATAGTCCAAGCTACTCGGGAGGCTGAGACAGGAGAATTGCTTGAACCTGGGAGGTGGAGGTTGCAGTGTGCTGAGATCGCACCACTGCACTCCAGACTGGGTGCAGAGCAAGACTCTGTCTCAAAAAAAAAAAAAAAAAAGAAAAAAGAAAATTAGAAGAAAAAGAAAAATTTTCACCGTAGACCAAATTTTGAATGGCTATGAAATACACATTCTCAGTGCCTGGATCATTCTTGAGAATAGAACATATGTTAGGTCACAAAACAAGTCTTAGAAAATTCAAAAATTTTGAAACAATATAAAGTATCTTTTCTGACTACAGTGGAATAAAACGAAATCAATAATAAGAACAACTTCAAAAACTATAGAAACATCGAAATTAAACAGTAATATCATGCTCCTTCTCTGATCACCTGGAAAAAAATCCCCTACAAATGAATAACAAACGATTTTGGAAACATACAAATACATGGAAATTAAACAATATGTTCCTGAATTGGGTGGGTCAATGAAGAAATTAAGAGGGAAATTGAAATATTTCTTGAGACTAACAAAAATGGAAACATAACACACCGAAACCTATGAGATGTTACAATAGTATTACTAAGAGGAAAGTTTATAGCAATAAGTAACTGGAAAAACTTCAAATAAACAACCTAATGATACATGTTCAAGAACCAGCAAAACAAGAGCAAACCAAATCCAAAATTAGAAAAAAAATAAATATTAGAGCATAAATAAATAAAAGTGAAATACAAAAGATCAATGAAATGAAAAGTTGTTTTTTGAAAAGATAAAATTGACAAATCTTTAGCCAGACTAATTGAGAAAACACGAGAGAAGACATAGATAAATAAAATTACAGCTGAAAGACAGAATTTATAACTGATACTGAAAAAAATTCAAAGGATCATTAAAGATTAATATAAGCAACTATATGCCAATAAATTGGAAAATCTATAAGAAATGGATAAATTCCTAGATACATACAGCCTATGAACATTAAACCATGAAGAAATTCAAAGCTTAAATAGACAAATAATAAATAATTTAATGGAAGCAATATCATAAGTTCTCCCAGGAAGAAAAGCACAGGACCCCATGGTTTTGCTGCTGGATTCTACCAAACATTTAAAGAAAAACTGACACCAGTCCTGCTCAAACTATGCTAAAAAAAAATAGAGAAGGAAAGGCTACTTCCAAAGTCATTCTACAAGGTCAGTATTACCCTGATACCAAAACCAGATGAAGACATTAAAAAATAATAATAAAAACTATAGGCCAATATCTCTGATGAAAATTAATGCAAAAATTCTCAAAAAAGTAATAGCAAACCAAATTTGACAGCACATTAAAAAGATAATTCATCATAACCAAGTAGGATTTATCCCAGGGATGCATGGATGATTCCACATACACTAATCAATGTGATACACTGATATCAACAGAATGAAGACTATAAACTTTAGTTGATGCAGAAAAACCACTTGACAGAATTCAACATCTCTCCTTGATAAAAACTGTTAAAATGGTATAAAAGGAACATACCTCAATATAATAAAAGTTGTATACAATGGGCCCACAGCTGGTATCATACTGAATTAGGAAAAACTAAAATTTACTCTAAGTCCTGTCTAGAGGAATCAGACAAAAGAAATTGAAGGCTTCTAAATTGAAAAGAAATAAGTCAAATTGTCCTTGTTTCAGATGATATGATCTTATATTTGGGAAGACCTAATGACTTCACCAAAGTATAATCAGAACTGATAAATTCAGTAAAATTGCAGGATACAAAATCAACATACAAAAATCAGTAGCGTTTATAAATGCCAAGAGCAGACGATATGAAAAATAAATTTTAAAAATCCTATTTACAATAGCTACAAATAGAATTAAATACCTATAAACAAACAACCAAAGAAATAAAAGATCTCAAGAATGAAAACTATAAAACATTAATGCAAGAAATGGAAGAGAGCATCAAAAAAAGAGAGAAAAGATATTTCATATTCATGAATTAGAATAATAAACATTGTGAAAATATTTACCCAAAGCAATCTGCAGATTCAATGCAATTTCTGTGAAAATACCAATGACATTCTTCACAGAAACAGAAACAGTTTTAAAATTTATATGGAACCACAAAAGACCTAGAATAGGCAAAGTCATCCTGAGCAAAAACACCAAACTGGAAGAATCATATTACTTCAAATTATACTATAGCACTATAGTTACTAAAACAGCATGTTACTGGCATAAAAAAGGAACACAGACATCAAGAGAACAGAATAGAGAACCCAGAAATTAATCCATGCATCCACAATGAACTCATTTTCAACAAAGGTGCCAAGAACATGCTTTGGGGAAAGAAAAGTGGCTTCAATAAGTGGTGCTGGGAAAACTGGATATCCATATGAAGAAAAATGAAACTAGACCCCTCTCTCTTGTCATATACTAAAATCAAATCAAAATGGATTGAAGACTTTAAGACCTGGAACTATGAAACCGCTGCAAGAAAATATTGGGAATACCCTTCAGGACGTTGATCTGGCAACATTTCTTGAGTAATACCCCACAAACACAGGCAACCAAAGCAAAAATGGACCAATAGGATCCCATCAAGTGAAAAAGCTCCTGCACAGCAAAGGAAAGAACCCACAAGGTAAAGAGACAACCACAGAATGGGAAAGAAATATTTTCAAACTATCCATCTGACAAGAGATTAATAAGCAGAATATATAAGAAGCTCAAACAACTATATAAAATAAAACTAAACAATCTGATTAAAATAGCAAAAGAACAAATGGAGATTTCTCAGAATAAGACATACAAATGATAATCAGGTATTTGGAAAATTTCTCAATAGCATAGATCATCAGAGAAATGTAAATCAAAAGTACAATGAGATATCATCTCACTCCAGTTAAAATGGCTTTTACCTAAAAGTCTGGCAATAATGAGTGCAGGTGAGTATGTGGAGAAAATGGAACCCGTGTACATTGTTGGTGGGAATGTAAATTAGTATAGACACTATGGAGAACAGTATAGATGTCCCTCAAAACACTAAAAATAGAGATACTGTATGATATAGTAACCCCACTGCTAGATATATAACCAAAAGATGAGAAATTAGTATATTGAAGATATATCTACACTCCCATGTTTATTGCAGCACTATTCACAATAGCCAGGATTTGGAATCAACCTAAGTGTCCATCAACACATGAATGGATATAGAAAACGTGGTACATATACACAGTGGAGTACTATTCTGCCATAAAAAGAATGAAATCCCATCATTTGCAACAACATGGAGGGAACTAGAGGCCATTAGGTTAAGTGAAATAAGCCATGTACGGAAAGATAAACTTGACATGTTCTCACTTATTTGTGGGAGCTAAAGAGTAAAGCAATTGAACTCACAGAGATAGAAAGTAGAATGACAGTTATCTGTGGCTGGGAAGAGTAGTTGGATGGAGGAAAATGGAGATGGCCAATAGGTATGACAATATAGCTGTATAGAATAAGTAAGATTTATTATTTGATAGCACAGCAGAGTAACTACAGTCAGCAATCATTTGTTGTACATTTTAAAACAACTGAGGGAATACAATTGGAATGTTTGTGTGATGGTTAATATTGAGTGTCAATTTGATTGGATTGAAGCCTTCAAAGTTTTGTTTCTACATGTGTCTGTGAGGGTGAAGATTAACATTTGTCAGTGGACTGGGAAAAGCAGACCCACCCTCAAGCTGGGCGGGCACAGTCAGCTGCCAGAGTGGCCAGAATAAAGCAGGCAGAAGAACATGGAAGGACTAGACTTGCTGAGTATTCTGGCCTTTGTCTTTCTCCTGTGCTGGATGCTTCCTGTCCTCCAACATCGGACTCAAGTTCTTCAGGTTTTGGACTCTTGGGCTTACACCAGTGTTCACCAGGAGCTCTTGAGCTTTGGACCACAGACTGAAGGCTGCACTGTCAGCTTCCCTATTTTTGAGGATTTGGAACTCAGACTGGCTTCCTTGCTCCTCAGCTTGCAGACAGCCTGTTGTGGGACTTCATCTTGTAATCCTGTCAGTCAATAATCCTTAATAAACTCCCCTTCATATGTACCTATATTATGCGTTCCGTCCCTCTAGAGAACACTAATACAGTTCATAACACAAATAAATGATGAATACTTGAGGTGATTAATATCTCATATACACTGATGTGATTATTATACATTGTAGGCCTGTATAAACATTCTCAAGTATCCCACAAGTATATATGTCTGTACTCATGAAAATTAAAAATGAAAAAATGAAAAAATAATTCAAATGAAAAGTAGCATCAGGAAAATGAAAAACAATGCTATTCAATCATTATAGGGTTGATTTTATTTTTCCCTATGCCATACATGTGGATGATTGTAAACACTGTATTCACTGAATTTTCTTCCATGTATCTTCAGTTATGTGAATGTAACATTGTCCACTGCATTATATATTTTAAAGCAGAGTGCATTATAACTAGAGATTTGAAATCCAGGATTATAATCCTAACTCTGCCACAGTCTAAATGTAGAACATTTTAAATGTCACCAAACATCAATCAGATGATGGCAATGATTGTTCTTTACCAGTATCAAAGTAACAGAAACTGGGCATGGATAAAATGTTTTGAAGCCACAAAGAAAAGTTCCTGATACATCCAGGGTGAAAGTATTAATCAGAGTGATTCCACATGGCTTTATAAATAATATTCCATTTTTTGTGGGGTCTCCTTCATTCACTTTTTTTCTGATAAAATGAAGGAATTATAGTAGTATCCTCCAGCCCTTATCTGTGGTTTTGCTTTCTATGGTTTCAGTTACCTGCGGCGAACTACTGAATGAAAATATTAAAATGGAAAATTGCAGAAATAAACAATTTAACTTTCTAAACTGTGCACTCACCCTTCTGAGTATTATAATGAAATCTCATGCCATCCCACCAGGGTGGATTTCTTTGTCCAGCATACCCACACTGTATATGCTACCTGCCTGTTAATCATTTAGTAGCCATCTTGATGACATATTGAATATCATGGAATTGCAATGCTTTGGTTCAAATAACCCTTATTTTACATAACAATGACCCCAAAGCATTAGTTTAGTGATGCTGGCAATTTGAATATGCAAAAGAGAAGCCTATAATGTAACTCCTTTAAGTGCAAGGTTGATGTTTGTGATTTAATAAGAAACGAAATATAATTATATGCTGAAATTACTAATACCTATAGTAAGAAAGAATCTTTGATCACTGAAATCAGGAAGAAGGGAAAAAAAAAATTGTAGTAGACATGGAACCAACCCAGGTATCTGTCAATGGTAGATTGGATAAAGAAATTGTGATTCATACACACCATGGAATACTATGCAGCCATGAAAAAGAATGAAATAATATTTTTAGCAACATTAATGAGCCAAGGCCATAATACTAAACATATTAACATAGGAACAGAAAACCAAATAACACATGTTTTCATCTAAGTGGGAGATTACATTGAACACACATGGACATAAATATGGGAACATTAGACATTGCAGACTACTAGAGGGTTGGGGGAGTGGGTTAAAAAATCTGCCTATTGGGTACTATGCTTACTACCTGGGTAACAGATTCTGTACTCCAAACCTCAACATCACACAATATTCCCATGTAAGAAATCTGCATATGTACCTCTTATATCTAAAATAAAAGTTGAAAAATTTTTAAGAAGAAATACTTTCGCTGTTTCACCTCAAACTGCAAAAGTTACGGCCACAGTGCATAAATGCTTAGTTAATATGGAAAAGGCAATACATTTGTGGGTGAAGGACATGAACAGGAATGTGTTTTGATTGACGGCAGTTGGGTTCAGTACTCTCTGTGGTTTTAGGCATCCACTGGGGGATCTTAGCATGTTTTACCCCCTGGGTAAGGGTGAGGGGTATTATTTTCCTGCCTTTTAGAACTTGACACCATAGCAGACTATACAAGATTATTTATATTCTAAATGTACTTGTTTGTATCCAGCCTTATGCGTAAGACACAAAAATATGCGTCATTTTATCATAATAACTGCCAATTTTTGAGAGCTTACTACCGTTCAGAAATTTGAAAAACCTCATTTTTGATTCTTAGGAAAGCCATATGAGGTAAGTAATATATCCATTTTACAGGCAAGGGAAATGGAGTGCATAAATATTAAATAATTTTTCAAGTCAGACTGCAGTTAATAATTGCAGGGGAGAGTGAGAGCTTAATAAAGCAAAAGTCCGAGATGTCTGTGTAACTTCTTAAGAAATTTTCAGAGAAGGCAAGTTGTACTTTGAGATTTTAATTCTCTTAGTTCCATTGGTTTGATGTAAATAAATGTTTTGGGTCTGGTCTTTCCAGATTTCCTAGGAGATATGAGCAAATGGACTTGATACTGGGACTCAATCAGTACCCAGTCAAGGAGGAGACAGTCTCCATTTGCTATGTGAGTACAGTCATTGACCCTCTGTATCCATGGGAGATTGTTTCTAGGGCCCCCCATGCATGCCACTATTCAAGGATGCTCAAGTCCCTTTTGTAAAATGGCATAGTACACTACATGCCGAAGTGGGCAATCCAAGTACGGTTGAAAAACAAGTAAGAATTATGATGTCAGAAACACCTGAGGTCAGATTCTACCACTTAATTGTTTTAGGACTTGGACAAACTGCTTAATCGCTCTCAATCTCAGTTTCCTCATCTGGAAAATGGTAATAATAACTCAGAGTAGGTGAATTAGTCTGTTTTCAGGCTGCTATAAAGAACTGCCCGAGACTAGCTAATTTATAAAGGAAAGAGGTTTAATTGATTCACAGTTCCTCAGGGCTGAGGAGTCCTCAGGAAACTTATAATCATGGCAGAAGGGGAAGCAAACACGTCCTTCTTTACGTGGTGGCAGAAGAGAGAAGTGCACAGCGAAGTGAGAAAAGCCTCTTACAAAACCGTCAGATTTCATGAGAACTCAACTCACTATCACAAGAACAGAATGCAGGAACTGCTCCCATGATCTAATCGTCTCCCACGAGGTCCCTCCCCCAACACACAGGGAGTACAATTCGAATTACAATTCAAGATGAGATTTTGAGTGGGGACACAGCCAAACCACATCAGTAGAGTTATGAGGATTAAAAGGGTAATATATGTGAAGAGCCCAGCCCAGGACAGGACCTAAGACATAACAAATGCCCTATAAAACACAGTCATTAGAGAGATCTTAGCATCCTACTTCTCCCTGACTCTGATCTCAGTACGTAGATGAGAAAAATGATTATTTTATGTGTTGAAAGGATTTGAGTTATTTCCATTCTTGTAATCTTCCAATTCTAGTGACTATGGGAAAAAACAAAACATTCAAATGATGATTGCTAATTTTCTTTACTTGTGCTTAAAACTATATTCTCGTCATATAACACTTTGTGTGTCTATTACGTGGTAGAAAATATGCTGTGCAATGAGAATACAGTGGAGAATAAATTGGATATAATATATGCACTTATGAAGAGAGAAAAAGCTATAAACTCATTTACTTCATTCAGCAAATAATGTTGAACACCTACAATGTGTATCATTCTGAGCACTGAAGATAGAATGAGTAACAAAGCATACAAATTCTCGGCTCCCCTAATGCTTACATTTTAGTGGATGAGACAGAAAATAAACAGGAAATGAGAAGGATCATCCCAACTCTGATGTACTTATTTATCCTACTCTTGCTTCTTCTCTTTACAATTCTAGGCAGTAGAAGTTGAGGGATGGATTGGTATGGGCACCTTTAAAAAATTTAATATTTTGTATATCACATTCTCCTAGGAAAAGGTACATTTTTTGCAGCACCATTCAAGCCATATGATTTGAGTCCTCCAGGCTTGGAAAAAAGAATGTTAAGAATCTCTCTCTCCCCCCACACTCCTCTCTCTCTCTCATTCTGTCTCTCTCTCTCTCTCTCTCTCTCTCTCACACACACACACACACACACACACACAACTACAGGTATCAGAAGACACATATGAACTCTTTCTTTGCATTCCTGCTTTAATAATCCTAACCCCATCATCCACTTTCCATTCACAGAATCTGGCAGACACATGCCTAGGCCTGGTGGTGAGAAGAGCATATATTATTATCACGATTACTCTGTTGTTTCAATAAAAATAATGTATGCAAGCACACTGAGATATTTTACTAAGATTTCTATGCACAAAATGGGAAGCTAAAGAAATAACTAGGAAGGAGTTTGTTTAATGTTGGAAGAATTCATGTAATAGTTGAGCTATGCCACCAAACTAACAAAATAACAAAAAAGCTATTTATGGCTACTTTACAAATAGCTCCCCAAATAACATTACATCATATAGATGTAAATAAAATGTTGACTTTTATCACTTTGCCTTAAGGAAGGCAATACGGATGGTTAAATCAAATAGCTTACCATAATTTTCTCTGCCCTGCCATAAATATCCCAAACTATTACTGTGCTGATGGGTTTACTGGCACTGACCACGCAGTTTTCTCCACCACTCTCTGCCCAATGAATTCCTTCATTGAAACGTGTTTGATTTCTAAGTTGACAGTGTTGTAGACTCAAGCAAATTTGAAGAAATCACTTAAGATTTGGTTTCAGTATGAGAAACAAAATGTACTGTTAAAAATTATGAGGTGATGTATTTCACCTATGCATGCATATTTTCAATAATATATCCTTACTCTCTTTCATCACTGCATCAGAAAGAACAATGAAATGCTATTTGAATAAAGTCTAGTAAGAATCAATATAATCATCAGTAACATCAGCAAAATAAGATTTTACCACACAAAGAGAGTTTACCATTCTCAGCACTAGTTTTGGTGTGTTTTTTTTTAAATATCTGCTACATTTATGCAAAAGATAAGAAAATGTTTAACAGCTTCTTTTCTTTGACCATAGATAGGTAAGAAATCTTTGTTGGGAGATTCATTTATTCTCATATTTTCTCTAATTTATGTGTAATACATCTTATCTATTGGGAGATTATAAACTCCATGTTGGTAATAATGCCATCATTTGATTTTTGCACATCCTAGAATATATAATATAGTGCAGGGTACCTACTAGGTATTAAGCAAATATTTCACAAATTTAAATTTAATTGAAAATAAATACTTCCATTACACTCACTATATATAAAAATATAACCACCTCAAGTTGCATGATTACATCTCCTCCCAGTATTTCCTCCCTGCTATTCACTTGAATTAGATTTTTTTTCATTGTGAAGAAGGTCCCTAACTGTAAATGGATTCAGAAAAATTTTCATTCCTACAGTAGATTTTTGGAGCAATGGTAATACCAGATGTTAATATTAGTTTTTATTGTGTGTCAGGGTTTTCTTGAAGTTAACAAATGATGGGAAGAGCAGTGAGTCTTAAACTGTAACCTGACATCTAAATATCAAGTATTGTGATTGGTATACCCATGTTCTGTCCCAAGGGTTTGTCACACTTTGATCTGCCCATATACTGGAGCCACATGAGGAGTGACATTAAGGTATTACATCCTATGTGTATAAATGCTGTATGTTATTTCTTTTTTTTCTCCCCTTTTTCCTTTTTTTTTTTGAGATGGTGTTTCACTCTTGTTGCCCAGGCTGGAGTGCAATGGCGTAATCTCAGTTCGCTGCAACCTCTGCCTTCCGGATTCAAGCAATTCTCTTGCCACAGCCTCCCAAGTAGCTGGGATTACAGGTGCGTGCCACCACGGCCCGCTAATTTTGTACTTTTAGTAGAAACGGGTTTCTTCATGTTGGTCAGGCTGGTCTCGAACTCGCGACCTTAGGTGATCTACCTGCCTCAGCCTCCCAAAGTGCTGGGATTACATATGTGAGCTACCGTGCCCAGCCTGTATTTCTTAATTCCTGCTACTTCATTTTTCTTTTCTTTTTGAGATGGAGTCTTGCTCTGTTGCCCAGACTGGCGTGCAGTGGCACAATGTCGGCTCACTACAATCTCTGCCTCCCAGGTTCAAGTGATTCTCCTGCCTCAAACTCCCTAATAGCTGAGATTACAGATGCGTGCCATCATGCCTGGCCAATTTTTTATTTTTAGTAGAGATAGGGCTTCACCATGTTGTTCCAGGCTGGTCTCCAACTCCTGACCTCAGGTGATCGCCCACCTCGGCCTCTCAAAGTGCTGGGATTACAGGCTTGAGTTACCATGCCCGGCCAATTCCTACTACTTGAAATGTGGATCAGTAACGTACTAATAAGCAGAAGAATGGGATTATTTTTCTCAATTACCATTCCCTGCCCTTTAAAAAAAAAAAAAAAAAAAAAGATATGTCATTGATTTTCTTCTGGTTTCTCAGCAGTATCTGACAGAAATTGAGGTAACATTCCTGACCTTCATGATGTTATACAACGTGTGAAATTAAATCATGATGACAGAAAAAGGAAGGAAAACAAATTGATGGCATTGTTCTGTAAAACTCAAGTGAATTGAGTAAATACTTGACAGTGTAATGAGACATAGTAGAACAGAGGAAAGATATTAGATTCTTCCATATTCTAGTTAATTCTAACTGCAACTCATTGAAGAAAAAACTGTAGGTATATGGGTGAGATGGTTTGGATGTTTGTCCCCTCCAAATCTCATGTTGAAACGTAATCTTTCGTGTTGGAGGTGGGGCCTGGGAGGTGGTATTTGGGTCATGGGGGCAGATCCCTCACGAAGTGTCCCCCTCACGGTAATGAGTTCTCACTCCGTTAGTTCACATGTGAGCTGGTTGTTTAAAAGAGCCTGGCAGCACTCTTGCTCCTTTTCTTATCTCGTGACAGGCCTGCCTACCCTTCACTTTCCACCATGATTGAAAGCTTCCGGAGGCCCTCACCAGAAACAGTTGCTGGTACTATCCTTCTTATACAGCCTGCAGAACTATGAACCAAAATAAACCTCTTCTCTTTATTAATTACGCAGCCTCAGGTATTCCATGATAGCAATGCAAGATGGACTAATGCAATGTGTTAAAATAAAGAGTAATATCTTGCCTAGTTGATAACAGTATGTCTGTACTCACCAACTAGATAAAGATACCTTCAAAAGCAGCAGACACCTGTTCACCTAGAAATTCATTTGTCATTTTAGGATGGGGTAAGTTATACATTGACATATACTGCATGAATATTAATGCAACATTATGATCTTGAACCCTTTAAATGTGCACATTTATCTTTAGTGCTTCTTAATATTGAAGAATAATTAGAGCTAACACTAATCTTTTCAGTGATTCTAAAATGATAACTGACAAAAATGGTAATCTTTAATAAAATAACTCTCCAACATATCCTTCCAAAGAGAAACTCATGAAAAATGAACTGTTGAAGAATTACATAGGTGACTCTCATGAAAGATTTGCAGTTGACTAATTCTATATGGAGAATATTAGTGCTTGACTTTTTATTAATTTCAAATTCCTTTTCTTTTAAGAATATTTTTAATTTAACCTATTTTCTTTTATATCATAGGGATGTCATGCCTTCCTCTGTAGAGCAGTTTTATTCACAGATCTGTCTGCTATTTTTTTTTTAAACAATTCAGGCTCTCTAACTATATATCTCTGTCTTTAAAGCAGTTGTTATTCAGCAGCAGTGGTTGTTTAGAGAAGGTTAATGATATCCTATTAACATTATGACAGAAATGGGTCAATTGTGTCCTGTATGAAATGGAGCAAAGTGGCAATATATAATATGTTCATTCCTGGTCAATTATAGTAGGCCAGTGTTAAGGAGGCACTGAAGGGGTTGGGGTTGGAATAGGATTCTAATTATCTGGTTTAGTTTTTCCATTGCAAAAGATACAGAGCATATGAAAAGCATTTAGTCACCAGAAAACGTTGTAAATTGATGATTTATTCATAGGAGGTATTCAAGCTATGTAAATGTTAAAATTACTGTACTGAATTAGCACAAGAATTTTGAGAAAAATTTATATTTAAATATAATAAATATTAAATTAGATTTGCTCATTTTTTCTGCCTGTGAATATAAAAGCTAAGGACAAAAATGTGTGACTGGGGTTAGAAAACTGAAAAATAATTTAAAAATGACTACATATAATTTAATATTTCTTTAGATAGAACTTCAGTCTGCTATTGTTGCTTTTTCTGACTTTCTTAGAATTTGAACAGATGAAGGCAGGTACTATTCTTTTATTTGTCTTTAGAAATTAATGCAGTTCCAGAAGACACTGAATACTGAGTAAATTTTTGAGGATTAGATAAATAAATGGGTCAATGAGGTGTTTTTTGTTTTGTTTTGTTTTTGAGATAGAGTCTCATTCTGTCGCCCAGGCTGGAGTGCAATGGCACTATCTCGGCTCACTGCAACCTCTGCCTCCCAAGTTCAAGTGATTCTCCTGCCTCAGCATCCTGAGTAGCTGAGATTACACATGCGCACCACTGTGCCCAGCTCATTTTTGAATTTTTAGTAGAGGCACTGTTTCACATGTTGGTCAGGCTGTTCTCAAACTCCTGACCTTGTGATCTGCCTGCCTTGGCCTCCCAAGGTGCTGGGATTACAGGCGTGAGCCATCGTGCTGAGCCTCATGAGGTTTTAATTCAGTGAAGACATTTTAGAAGTTTGAAGATTTTATTGGAAATGGAGTTAGGGGTTGGGTTTTATTATTCTGTTTAAAGGCCCATTTGTGGCCACTGGCTAATGTCGGGTTAGGGTTAGGTTTAAGCCCTATTTATTAGGTACTTATGGGTAGCAGTGATTAAAAGTACAGATTTCATAGATTCCTTGAAGTGGACTTCGTGGGTGGTATATGGAATATAATATTACTACCTTTGTATGCCATGACTCTGTTTTCCATTTTAAAGCATCAGTACTCAGTTTCATGGGAAGAATTATCTGAATGATTTGTAGCAGGAACTTTGTCACTCCAATTTACATATTAAATATGTGGCTTAGTATTCACTGGGCATCTGAGCATATGTATCTGTCTATATCTGTATATATGTATCTATAGTCATATCATCTGTGTCTATATCTATATCATTAATCTATCTTTATCTCCAGCAGGAAATTCCAAAAGGCATCTGAAAACTGATTATTTATGGTTTACAAGTAAGTGTTCACCACATTTAATGCTCACAGGGGAACTTGGTTTCTCTTTTTTTCCAATTTGGTACACCTCATTGTTTCCCCATGACTAATATAATGATGCACCTAAATGAGAAAATAGAAGAATATTGCCAAAAAGTTAAATTAGTTTATCTATTATTCTGCTAGGAAAACTGCCATCAATTTACTCATGGACTTTCTTATCTAATAAACCATGTCAGAACAAGAATTGACTAGATTTTGGTTTGAGAGATATGGGAGTATGCTTATTTAATTCAGACTCAAATCATTTTACTCTTTCTCTTTTAATTTCAATTTTATTTTTGAGGCCAAATAATGAAAATATTTCCCATGGGAAATAGCGTGTTAAATAATTACAAACTATAACTCTCAATTTATCACAAGACTGTCATTTAATCTAATGAGCTTATTTTAGGCAGCCTTTGCGTAACACAAAACAAAATGTTTATTAAAACAGTCTTTCATCTTTTCTTAAATTTTGATAATTAATGAGTGCCTATTACTTGAATGTTTATTTCCTGAATTTGAGGTCTGAGGAGAGAAAGAATGAGGAAGATAATTAAGAAAACTCCCTTGATAAAGAAATTTATCTTTTGCTTATAAAGAAATGAGACGTAAGGACATGCTAAGGGTTTGCTCAATATAGGTCTTAATTGGTACAAAGGTGATGAGGGAATATTCCTGCCCTAGGGAATGTTGCTGCAGTAGGGCACACTTTACAGGAGATTTAAGAGAGCCAGGTATGGAGGAAGAGCTGCACTTACATCTTGTCCCAAAGGCATAGTTCTTAGTAACAGCAACATTCTGGGGATGGGATCTCTCTGTATAAAATTAATTGGGTGAATTTAAGATGTGAGTAACAGAGGGCACAGATGTGAAAGGGCCATGTGTACTATATCACAGTGAAATCTATGTTCTCAGCTATTGGGTAAGAGGGCCGCTGTACATTTCTGAGACACCTCACCTGGTGATGTGACACAGACCTGTATCACTGAGGAGTGTGTGCTCCTGATCACTATTAGTTTAGGTAATGTCCTGCTCAATCTTATACATGTATCATCAAAATTGAGCAGGACATTGTCAACTAAAGCCCCAGTGGATTGCCTGGGAGCCACATGTGCTATTTCCTGCACCACTGTTTAAAAACAACTGTCTTCTTTCTGATGACCAAATTCAGTTACCCCTGACAGAATGGTGATTCTACCTTGATTATTTGTCTTTTGTCATAAAAAGTTCAAAATGAGTGCCAGGTAATGACAGCTTTAATTTTAATGGGATTCTTACTACATCATTTTATGAAAGTCATCTTTCTTTGGACTTCAGGGCCTCTAAACCAAGAGAGCCTAAATTTGTAGGGACAAAAATGATAAATTTTTCAAGTGGCTTACTGGGAGTAATGGTAAATGGTACCAATCATGCTTCAACGCCTTGACTTCTAGAAATATGCATGCTACTTATGGGAAAACATCACCATAGAGTGCTCATTGATGAAGGGTATATATTACATCCTAGAAGACTATTTCCATCCTGCAAGAACAGCCTTCGTAAGCAGCACCTTCAAAAAGCCATTTCAGTTTTCTGTAGGCTGAGAGTTGATACCCTGGACATATGCCAAGTGTTGTATTTCCTTTCTTGTAAAATGGTTACCTATTTGTAGCATTGTTTTGTAGGATCCCAATGTTTCAGTGGATGACACTTTCAAAAAACTTGAGATAGTGGTGCTAGCCACGGCCCTAAGAGAAAGTTAAGCAAAAACATTCCTAGATTATATACTGATTTTAGTTATGATAAATACCTATACCTTCCAGGGTAGAAGAGGTTCAATATAATAAACTTGCCCTGATATGGCTGATTGGATTTCTCAAGCTGTAATGCCATGTTGAGGACTAAGCATTGGTCTCTGTTGCTAGGAGACATTGGCGGTGGAAGACAAGATATCAGCCTAGGTCCTAGGTCAGTAAAAATCCATGTTTTTGAGCTCGTGCATAATTTTCACCTTTACCTTCATGGTTACTCCATCCATGGGCCCATCATGCCAGCACAGGGGTAGCCAATGACAGAGGCTGGCTGATATCAGCTGATGAAAATCCTTTTTTTTTTTTTTTTAGATAGAGTCTCGCTGTTGCCCAGGCTGGAGTGCAGTGGCATGATCTTGACTCACTGCAACTTCCACTGCCTGAGTTCAAGCAATTCTCATGCCTCAGCTTTCCGAGTAGCTGGGACTGTAGTCATGTGCCACCATGACTGGCTAATCTTTTTGTATTTTTGACAGGCAGGGTATTTCCATGTTGACCAGATTGAACTCGAACTCCTGGCCTCAAGTGATTTGCCTGCCTTGGCTTCCCAAAATGCTGGGATTACAGATGTGAGCCACAACGGCTGGTCTGTTGGGCTGTTTCATGCTTCCTCCATAGTGGATCCTACCTGGTGGGCATAACTGTGGTATAAATATCTTTGGTTCCTATCATAATCCCTAAAGATATAATCCCCAGTGCCATAATCCCAAATGTTAAAAAGTCTCAAAAGATCAAAATCCCTTAAAATCTAAAATCCTTAAATCCTAAAATCAGTTTTAAAATGTGTCATTTTGTCTGCATTGGCAGTCCTTCCAGCTGCTAAAATTCCAGAAGCTTTTAATGAATTGAAGCTACATTTGTCTGAAGAAACCAGTGAAGTTACTGACTGATTCAAATGTAATCACGTGCACAGTAGGTTAAGAAGACATGCAAATATTGCTGTTAGCGCAACAGTATTATTTACTCCAAATTTGTGGTCTGTGTAAAAGTGCATGAGAGAAATGTATTTTCATGCACCCAAAAGAAAGTAGAATCATGGCACAGAAGATGGAAACATTAAGAAGGAATGATCACGTGGATGTATATCCAATCATAGAAGCATTTCCAAAAGATCAATGCTACATAAAAAATGAATTCAAATGTAGCCATCCCTTCAAAGAAAAAAAAGCTACTTATTGTAATGCAAGACTTCAAAATA
The DNA here is from genome assembly GCF_037993035.2 of Macaca fascicularis. Classification (NCBI taxonomy): domain Eukaryota; kingdom Metazoa; phylum Chordata; class Mammalia; order Primates; family Cercopithecidae; genus Macaca; species Macaca fascicularis. The sequence continues at coordinate 86,530,260 of NC_088387.1, forward strand.
TAGTAATGATGATAAAAGCCAGGCAAATTTTATGGACTATCCTTATGCCATGGCCCATAATCTACTCCTGTAATACATTTTTTTCGTATGTTAAAGTTGTTATTAGTTTTTCTGTTTTGTTCCATAATTTTTCCTTTCTTCTTTTCATTTTTGCTGTTTTAAATTGTCAGTATTAGAGAAAAATAACCCATGCTATGTATTTCATCTTTGTACCATTTTCAATACTGAAGGTATAAATGATGTAAAAATGTTTAGAGGATTCTAATTTGTTTTATGTATTTTTTGAAAATTTATGAAAGTGCACTATGAGAACATTGACTTTGTGTATAAGCATTGTGCATGTATATAAAAATGTTGAAACTTCTTCAATATATGGAGATGTCCTTTTTGTACATTTAGATTGATGAAAGATAAAATTTCTGAAGAGCTCAGCTCTTTTAGTGACTGCATATGTGACTGTAACCCATCATAGTTTTTGATCCATCTTGTCAAAATTGTCTGTCAAAGTATTTCAGGTGATTATAGTTGTAAAGCTGGGTGCATGCAATTACCAACCACATTGATATGCATTTATACTTTTCATTATTTGACCTATTTCTTTATGATGTGTTTCATCTGCTCATAACTGTTATACCCATGCAACTGTCATTAGTATACCTGAGTGTTTATGCTTGCAAAAATAACGTTATTATTTTCTATTTTATTGTGTAAAGTGGTCTATGAAGTGTTCTGTTGTGTTTTTATACATTTAACAAATAAATCCACATTTAAGATGCAAATTAATGTATTTATAAAGTGTTTCAGGAATTACTATTTTCAGAATTATATTTGCAGGATTTTGATTTTCAAGATTTTAGACTTTCAGGATTTTGACATAGTGGATTATGCCATTTGGACTGTGTCTTTTGGGATTATGGCACCAAACCAAATATCTTCATACTTTATGCACATTTCCATAAGTACGGCAGTATACATTTTTCTCCAGAACACTGGGCCTGTTTTCTGGGCTAAGGAAGATGTAATAATGCAGCATTAATGGAGTAGAAGTTTCATTTGCTTGTGCAGTTTATCTGTGTCTTCTTACACTACTCATGTCAAATCCTGGGTATGTTTTCCATCCTATTACAGAATGATGCTGGGTCTTTTCAAACCTATGCTCATGAATGGCAGATTTGGTCACATGGTCATTTGAGGTCTCAGGGTTAATTTTTTTTCATCTTTATGAAGCCAAATACAGTGCTAGATGCTGTTTTGATTGGTCCAGAATTTAATACTGCAGATGAAATGGCCTTGCTCCAGAGCCCTAGGGATCTATATCGTTATTCTTTTTTTTTTTTTTTGAATTTGCTATAAATTCCACTAGGGATGTTTTCCTACCACCCATACCTCTAATTTGGTAAGATCTGCCAGGTCATATGGATCAAGTTTTAGGACTGTTTCTCTTACAGGTCTAGTTTTGCTTTGGACTCCGCTCCAAGCTGGAAGCTTTCCTTATCACTAGATAAATAGGTTGGAACAAAATCCCAAAAGTAAAATATGCTATTTCCAGAACCAAAAGAGGTATTCTAAGCTTTGTGTTTCTTTCTTATTAGAGGGAAGTGTGAAGTCAAATAATTTCATATACATTTGTAGGAATGTTGCATCATGACCCAGATCATGAAATACTTACACTTTACTAATGTCACGAGCCCTCAAAACTTCATTATTTTTATATTTCATTTTCTGAAGTGACTTGTCTTAACAAGTCATCCAATGTACTTGCCACTTTTAACTCCTCTGGTTCAATTTATGTGACACTCTACACAGTAGACTAATTAATGTTTTTGTGAAATGTCTAAATTGCCCAAGTTGCTTTGAGCTATATTAGGACAGAGAGTGGGAGAATTACTATCACTGGGATGAACACTACATGTATACTATTACTTACCTCACATAAATGTGAACTGTTTCTGATCTTAATTCCTGATAGAGATAGAAAAAAATTCATTCACCCCAAACCACATACCATGCACCTGAAGCTATGTTAATTTATTTTCACAAGATATCATATTTGGGACAGTAACTGCAATTTGGGCTATCACTTGATTAAGTTTGCAGGAGTCAACTGTCATAAACCAGTATCTATTTTTATTGGGGTGGGGGGAATGTTGGAGGAAGGCTAGACTTTTGAATTAAATAGAGAAATATTGGGAAACACTGCTCTAGTGATCTTTGTGTCTTTAAGATTGCACTGATCTCTGCCATTCTCTCAAGGATGTGATACTGGGTACCTTTTTCACATTTTTAATGTGTTAATGTTTACTTAGGTATTATTTAATTACAGTAAAATTCATCTGGTTTAAGTACATAGTTTGATGAATTTTGGTAACTGTATACATGCCTATACTAACAATGTAGTTAATATACAGATCAATTTCTTTACTTCAGACACTTCCTCTGTGCTCCTTTGCTGTTGATTTCCTCTCAGTTCTCAGGTACAGGAACCTACTGATTTGATTTCTGTCACCATAGTTTTACCTTTTCTATAATTTTATATAAATTGATTCATATGGCATATATTATTTTGTGTTTGATTTATAATTAGCATAATGACTTTCAGATTGAGGTATAGTGTTGGATTATTAATAATTATTTATTCCTATCACAGAGTAGTAGTTAACCCTAGATGACTATTTGATGGTATTTGAGTTGTATCTATTATAATTAACACTGACATGAATATTTTTGTACACATCTTTGGGTAGAGTTATGTTTTTATATATCTTGAATACACATGTAGGAATGAAATGTCTGTGGATAAAGATACTTGTTTAACTCTATAAGATATTGCTATACGATTTTCCAAAGTGGCTGTACAATTTTACATTCATATTAGCAAAGTATGAGAATTCTAGTTCCTCTGCATCTTTCTCAAAATTGTTGTAGTCAGCCTATTTAACTTTGACTGTTCTAGTGGGTGTGTAATTTTACCTCATTGTGGTTTTAATTTGCATCTCTCTGAAGCCTAGTGATGTTAATATCTCTTCATGTGTTTATTACTCATTCACATATGTTCTTTTTAAAACTATCTTTATGAATCTTTTACCCACTTAAAAATTTAGTTTTTTAATCTTACTGTTGAGTGATAAGATTCATTTAAATATTCTAGGTACAAATCCATTTCGTAAGTATTTTATAAAACTTGTTGTATGTGGCTTGGCTTTTTGTTTCTTAACTATGTCATTCAGAAAACAAACATTTATAGTCATGATAAAATCTGTCTTATAAATTTGTTTTTTATAGTCTGTGCTCTTTGTATCCTGTTTTAGAAATCGTTGTCTGACCCAATGTTTTATTCTGAAACTTTATCAGATTTACCTTTTACCTTTTGCATAATCTATTTTAAGTTAATTTTTGTGTACAGTCTGAGGTGAGGGTTGAAGTTCATGTTTTTCCATACAGATATCCAGGTGTTCCAGCACTATTTGATCTTTTGATCTTTTCTCAATTGAATTACTTTGCCATCTTTGTTGTAAGTCAATAGGCCATAGAAGTGTGGATCTATTTCTGGAGACCCAGGAATGTCAGTGGTGTAATTCATGTAACTAAGTTTGAGTCCAGAGGCCTGAGAAGCAGGAGGGCAGGAGAAGACAGACGTCCCAGCTCAAACAGAGAGAGAGAGTGCATATGTCTCTCCTCTGCCTTTTTGTTCTGTTTGGCCCCTCAAGAGATTGGATGATGCCAAATACACACTGCCCATCTTGATAAAATTGAGTCTACCAGTCTATAAACATTAGGTGTTCTTTGATTTTCTTATGACATAGTTTATTGTTTTCTTTCTTTTTTTTTTTTTTTTTGAGACAAAGTCTTGCTGTCACCCAGAATGGAGTGCAGTGGCCTAATTTTGGCTCACTGTAACCTCTGCCTCCCATGTTAAAGCGATTCTCGTGCCTCACCCTCCCTAGTAGCTGGGACTATGGGCCGCACCAACATGGCCTGCTAATTTTTGTATTTTTAGTAGAGACAAGGTTTCACCATGTTGGTCAGACTGGTCTCGAACTCCCGATCTCAAGTGATCCACATGCTTTGGCCTCCCAAAGTGCTGGGATTCAAGGCATGAGCCATTACACCTGGCCTCTAGTTTACTATTTTCAATGTTTTTGCATATAGTTTGTTAATTTTATTTCTAAGTTTTTTATCTTTAGGCTATCATAGCTGGAATTATTTTATTTTTAATTATTTGTTGATAAAACACAGGGACATAACTGTATTTTGATTATTAATGCTATGTGTTACAACCTTGCTAAACAGGTTTGCTGCCTTTAGTAGTTTTTTATAGTCCTTATGGTTTTCTAAATAAACAATCATGATGTCTATAATAATCTGAGTATCATTTATTTATTATTCTTGCTTTATTGTACAATATCAAATAGAAGTGGTTAGAGTAGACAGCTTTGCCTTGAGTATGCTATTAGCTGTAGAGCCATAGTTTTTTTTTTTTTTTAGATGCCCTTAAGTTAAGGAAGTTCTTATTTATTTTTAGCTTTTTGAAAGCTTTTTAAAATTACAGATGGCATGGGGCTTAGTTAAATGCTTTCCTTTGCATGTCTTGAAAAACTATAGAGTTCTTTTCCTTTATTTTATAAATATGGTAAAGTACGTTGATTCATTTTCAAATGTTAACAAGCCTCACATTTCTGGGATAAAGAGCATTTGGTCCTGGTATGTGTTTGTGGTTTCATTTGATTAAATTTGGTTAAAGATTTTTGCAAGTTATGTATAAGGAGTATTGGTTTGTAGTTATTTTGCTTTCAAAACTTTAAATTTTGGCTGGATGTGGTGGCTTATGCCTGTAATCCCAGCACTTTGGGAGGCCAAGCTGGGTGGATCACGAGGTCAGGAGTTCAAGGCCAGCCTGGCCAAAATGGTAAAACCATGCCTCTACTGAAAATACAAAAAATTAGCCAGGTGTGGTGGTGAGTGCCTGTAATCCCAGCTTCTTGGGAGGCTGAGGCAGAGAATTACTTGAATCTGGGAGGCAGAGGTTGCAGTGAGCTGAGATCACGCCACTACACTCCAGCCTGGATGACAGAGTAAGACTCTGTCTCAAAACAAAAACAAAAACAAAAAAAACTTTAAATTTTATTTGGTTTTGGAATTAAGTAAACTGGCTTTATAGATTAAATTGGAAAGTATTACTTCCTCCTCCTTTTGCTAAAAGATTTTGCATAGTATTGGTATTATTTGTGTCCCAAATGTTGAGTTGAGCTTACCAGTGATGCCATCTAGGCTGGAGTTTGATTATGAAAATAATTTCAATGAAAAACTTAATATATTTAACTGGTATAGGACTATTTACACTTTCTAATTCTTGTTGGGTTAGCTTTAGTAATTTTGTCTTTCATAGAATTTGTCCATTTCATTTAGCTTGTTAAATTTATTCATATTAAGTTGTTCACAGTATCCTTTTATTATCCTTTGAATGTTGGAAGGATCTGTAATAATGTCCCTTCTTTCAATTCATAATATTAGTAATTTATCTCTTTCCTTTTTTTGATCATTTTAGCTAGATTTTATGGTCATTATTAATTGTTTTTCGAATGATTAAGTTTTGGTTCCATCGATTTTCTCTACAGTGTTTATACTTTTCATTTCATTGATTACTGCTGTTACCTTCAATAATATTTTGCCCCTGCTTGATTTAGGTTTAATTTTCTCTTCTATGTTTCTTATCATCAAAATTTGGATACTTGATTTAAGATTTTTCTTATTTTCTAACATATATATTTAAGCTATACATTTTAACCATTAGATTAAAGTATTTTCTTTTTTTGTAATTTCTTCTTTGACCCAATCTTTATTTAAAAATATATTATTTCATTTAAAAATATTTAGACTTTTTCTGGTTATTTTACTGTTATTGATTCTTAATTTAAGTTTCATTTTGGTCTGAGAGTATAATCTGTTTGCATTCAATAAGTTAGGAGTTATTGAGGCTTGTTTTGTTACCCAGAATTGTCTGTTCTGCTGAATACATTATGACCAAATAAAAAGAATATCTATGGTGCCTTTGTTAGGTTTAGGGTGCTGTAAATATCCATTAATTCAATGTGGTTATGGTTGTGAAATTGTCTTTTATCTCTTTAATTCTTTTTTAAAAGATTTATGTATATTGAAACTCTGTTACTTGAGCATGCTCAGGCAACATTTTTTATGTCTACCTCATGAATTTACACCTTTATTATTACCAAGTGTCTCTGTATCTCTGGTTATATATTCGTTTAAAAACGTATCTTATCTAATATTCTACTTTCTTACACTTACTGTTTGCATAGTTGATTTTATATATGTTTACTTTTAGCCTACTATCATCTTTATGATTTTAGCCTGTCTTTTGTTGTTAGCATAATATTTGATCTTTTGTTTTGCCTTGTTTTTATATTTTCTGTTAATCTGTGCCTTTAAAATAAATGATTTGATCTATAACTTTTAACAAAATTATGGATATGGTTTTGTTTGAGTCTACCATGTTGTTTCTCCTTCTCTACTTATCTTTGTTTTTGTTCTTCCTTTCTTCCTTTTTTTCCTGGGATTGTTAATTTTTTTTTAGAATTCCATTTTAATTTTTTTGTTATATACTATGGTTCAAATATTTCTGTGCCCTCCAAAATTTATGTTGAAACTTTATTTCCAATTCAACACTATTAAGAGGTGGGGACTTGAAGAGGCAATTAGGCTAGGAGGCTTCTGCCCTCATTAATGGATTAATGCTCTTATGAAGAGGTTCAAAGAAACTAGCTAGGTCTCGTTGCCATTCTACCTTCCTCCCTGTGAGAATACAGAATTCACCCGTTCTGCCAAGTGAGAAGGTCCTCGCTAAAACCCTGGATGCTGGCAACTTTATATTTAACTTCCTAGTTCTTGAATTGTGAGAAATATATTCCTATTTGTTATAAATTACCCAGTCTCTGGTATTTTGTATAGCAGCACAAATTAACTAAGACAGTAAACTACTTTGCCTTTTTAAATGGCTGTCTTAAAGATTTCATATTCATATGTATCTATGCACAGCCCACCTAGATTTAGTAATGTACCACTTTATGTGTTTATAGAACTATTACAAACCTATATGTTCACATATACTTGTCTTTATAATTGTTACATGTAATAATGCTATATTAATTATCAACCTAACAAACTTACGGTTTTTTGTTTTGAAGTCATATAATTTATAAATAAATCAATGGGAAAAGGCAAATAGACAAACACATACTTTTTTGCACTAACACATTTCTTACTATTTCTGAGATTTCTCATTCTTTTCTGAGGATCTATAATTTCATCTGGTATTCCTCCTTAGCTTAAAGAGCTCTCTTTTGTACTTTTTTTGTATAGCAGGACAGTTGGTGACAGTTCTTTTTCTAGGTATGTCTTTCATGTGCCTTCATTTCAAAATGATATTTTCACTGGGTGCATTTTTTTTTTCTCAGCCCTTCAAGAAAGATGCTCTGCTCTTACCTGTTCTCCATATTTCTGATGAGAAGACAGCCATTAATCAATTTGTTGTTCTCTGTAGGTAATAAATTTTTCCTTGCTGCTTTCAGGATTTGCTCTTTATCACTGACTTTCAGTAGTTTGATTAAAATATGCCTTAGCACCATGTACATGCGTTCATGTGCGTGTGTTTTCTGTTTGGTGTTCATTTGACGTATTGGATCTGCAAATCTCTGTCTTTAGTCAAATTTGGGCAATAAATTTCAATTTTTTAATGTTTATTTTTCTGCTTGATTCTTCTCTCCTAGTATTTTAATTACATATATGTTTTATAGTTTGATAATATCGAGCAAGTGTCTGAGGCTCTGTTCTTTTTAATTATGTTTTCTTCTTCATCTTAGGTAATTTCTGTTGTACTGTCTTCAGATTCACTTATTCTTTTCTCTTCTGTATTCATTAGCTATTGATAAGTTCACCAGTAAATTTTATTTCAGAAATTGTATTTTTAGTTTTAGAATTTCTAGTTGTTTTCTACTTCTTTCTGATTAAACTTTCTTTTTCTTTGTTGAGATTTTTATCTCTTTAAAACATATTTTGTCTTGTTTATTGATGATAGTTATAAAAGCTACTTTAAAATAATTTTCTCTTCGTTCCAACATCTGGTCATTTTGGGGCCAGACTTGATTGCTTTTATCTTTTATATTTTATATTTTCTTGTATATCAGGTAATTTTAGAGTCTATTGTGAACACTGGATATTAGGCTATGTAGAATCTGAATTCTGTTAGTTTTGTGTAATAAGTGTTTGTTCCTTTGCTTTAACAAGTGACTTTGTTGTCTAGGCTTGAACTGTAAGCCCTTCCCTTGGTCAAGTGATCCAGTCTTGGTTCTGACTTTTTAATTTTATTTTAACTTAGTTGCTTTCAGTTCGTTTAACATGAGTGGTTTAAGGGTCAGCCAGAGATGTAAAATAACAGAGTTTAGGAATTTCCTCTTTGGAATTTTCCTTCATAGGATTTATCTACTCCGGCATTTCTGGTTTCCTAGTTTCTGTTTTCTGGTTCTCCGGGATAGAAAAATTGGCATTTTCAATTTGGACTCTGCTGCTGTTGTGTGCACAGTCAGGATGACCTTTCTCCTGAGGCTAAAATCAGGTAGTAAGGAATTTACTTGTAGAGGCTCCTATTCCCTCATTCTTCAAGTAAACATGCACAACTCATGTCTTGTATTGCCTTATGTCCAGGTTTTCGGTTTTCTGAATGGATTGATCTTTTTGGGTTTACTAACATATTCTGTTATCCCCCAAAGTGTAAATCTATTTTATTTGCTGTAGCATAGGCTGTTAGCAGCATGGTAGCTTTTATCCCATAGCCAAGGAACAATATGAATTCTGACAACTATCAAGTATGTCCAACACATTATGTATTTTAGAAAAGGAAAAAAGGCACCAGATTGTCTTATGGACCCAGTGGATGCACTGTGAGCAAAATTTGAACCCGAACTTCATTTATAACCTTAAATCTATATGACTCACTATAAAGAAAGGAACATGAAAAAACAAAAAGAAACAACAACAAAAATATAAACTTCTCGTTCTGAAAGAATGTCAACTCAGACCTACAAAATACAAACTTCTCATTCTGAAAGAATAACGTCAACTCAGACCTATGTCTCACAGCCCTTGAAATAACTGAGTATGTATTCACCTTTGCCTAGTATGTTGTAACATAAGTAAATGGCCATAAGTCTTACTAGAGAAGGACTGGGTGAATCATTACTGCTTGGCCAAGCTGTGGAGTTGTAGGATCCTTTTATTAGTCAAATCTGAAAACTGACTCAGGTCGAGACTAAACTTTTGTTTGTTTTTTCTTAAAGCATCTTCCCTCAGCTTCCAGATGCACAATGCTTGATTTCTTCTGTTTGTATAGATCATGTTTTCTTTTTTTTCCTGAACATCAGCACTGTTGCCATTCTGGGCCAGAAAAGTCTTTGTTGTGGAGAGTTGTCCTGTGCATTGTAGAATGTTTAGCAACACCCCTGCCCTCTGTCTACTAACTATGACAGCACCCTCTAGGTTGTGACAGCTAAAAATGTCTTTAGACATTGCCAGATATCACTTGGGTGGAGGTGAGGGTGTCATAATTGCTCCTTATTGAAAAACACTGGTATAGATTATCAATAATACTGTGGTTGACTGTGTACCTATTTGGCTTCTGGGAAGTTGAACTTCTATTAACCATCACCATAAATGCTTTCAGGTTAGATACCCTGGCTGCCACTTTTTCTTCATCTGCTCATTAAAATAACGGTGCCTCCTTTGCTCTTACTAATTGAGTACTATCATCTGCCCTCTATTACATTTCGGATACTACTTATCACCATTTCTATTAATGAGCCCAATACAACACAAGTATCTCCTATAGTTAGACATAGCCTATAGAATGCAGACAAAGTAGATTCTCAACAACGCTGGTGGCCCTCTCACTGGCCAAGTTCTTATCTCTTTGATAAACAGGGTATGCTCCTGGTAATACTGTGAGATAAAGTCAGCTTTTGGGTTTTCTGCCTTACACAGTATATTCATGACCACTAGCATAACTACTTCTCTTAGCCATTTGATTTTTTTCTCCACTACCTGCCGCTGGAGTTCTGTTTAGCATTTCTGTTCAATTTGTTGTGGCTCATCACTTTTATCCAGTCTTTCAATCTTTCCATCCTAGTAGTATACTGTTTCTTGGAATTCTCGCCATGATATAAACATTTTTGTTCAACTGGCAAACTTTCCCTTATCCGGCTGATTTTACACCCTCTTTGCTCCATCACCATAAGGATTCAGCCCACATATAGTCCCACAGATCTTGTTGATGCATAATAACTAGGTCCTACAGCTCTTTTGGAATATAGTCCTTTTCTTCTCTTAGCCAGTCCAGCACTTCCCCAGGTAGGTAATGCTGAGATCTTATTTCAGTTATGGGTCTGGTGCCAGAAGAGGAGGAAGGGATAGATTCTGATGGGGGTGAGCGGGTTGGTTTATAAGGCAGAGTTCCCTGGATTAACAATGAGGCAAGAACTTGCCTTTAACAGGGAAGAATGGGTCATTTCTGTAGGCCATCTAGGAAAAAGATGGATTTTTCCTATTGCTGCTGAATTTGAGAGTCTCTTTATATACTGGTAAGATGACCCTCTCTGACTATTACACTTTGCCTTACACTGTTGATTAACTACTTTGACCTTTATGCTATCTTCAGTTTATCAGGAGCTCTTAGTAACCAACATCAATTCCATAATTGTTTAGTATAATTAATATTCCTCCATATCTCTCAATCTCTTGAGATATCCCATTAGCCAGAGTGTTCCTTTCCACTGGGTGCTTTCCCATCCCAGTATACCATGGAGAAGGTTTTAATCATAGTATCACTACAGCATGCTAGACTTATCAGTATTCCAGCTATTACTAAGGTTGAGATCCCCATGCCAGTCAGTCAGCTGACAATCCAACTTTGAAAGTCCCATTTTATAATTTCCTTCCTGGGATCACTTCTAGTACCAAACTGTCTGCTGAGAGGTCTTCAAGAAATAGATTCTGAGATGGAGATTTCCATGAAGAAGGTTTATTATGAAGTGCTCTTGGGAATAATAACAGTAAAAGAACGACCGAAGTAAGATTGGGCAGACGGAGAAGTTGAGCTGCAATACAGTGATAGTACATGCCTCAGCTGATCCCGTGTGAAGTTCTGGACCTGAAATGCCCCTTCAGTGTGGTCCCCCAAATTGAAGGAAGAATGCTGGACTTTTATCTTAGCATCCCTACTCCCATCAACTAGTCCTAAGATCTACTCTGTCCACAATGGTGCATAACTTTGCATAAATTAACTTCCTTCCAGTGACAGCAGTGCTCTGCACTCTGGCAGGTGGGGGAATGAACGTCTCAATCTTGAAGAAAGAATCAAGTTTGCACATGGCACTATCCACTATAGTCACTTCTAGAATCTGTATTTAACATAAAAGTATCAGTTTTAGCTCTTCCACATTGTTTCTGTCCAAGGCTTGCTGTGCAGATAGTGCTGATATTAGCATTTTCCCTAAGGGTATTTCTACTTTTTAAAAAGCTACTTACTGTGCAGTTCCTCTCAAGCATATAGTTCTGAACTCAAGTTTGTGTTATCTTTTTATTTTATAAATGGGAGAAGGGTTCTTAAATATTTCTCTTACTTTTACTCAACCCAGAAGAGAAAGTTATAAGTTAGTCTGGATCTGTTTTTCTTTTTTTCTGCAGGATAATCTTCATAATATACAGCAAACTATACAGTTGCAATTAGATATCCTTTAAGAGTAAGAGAAATATTAGAGGTGGTAAGCATTACCCAGAGCAGGAAGACTTCATTGCTCTAATTGTTGTGATGGCTGTTGACAGACACCCTTCAACTCTCAATCTTTCCAGGACCGTCTTTGTTACAGAGAGCTACCTTTTCCAAAGTCATGCTTTTCCGAGGTCTGAACAGGTCACATCCAAAGGCCCAGCTATTTTGGCCTTCTTTGGGCAACTATAATGTTCAATTTAGCTGCAGAATTCTCTATACAATCATCTGAGGTTGTCGCTGAGCCTCTATCACAGGTTGACTTCATCTGACGGATGGTTTCCTTCCCCTTTATTCAGCATGTGTTGATCCCAACGGGTTTCTCTAACAGACATCCTGCAAACTAAGCTCCTCCTCCAGCATGCTTCCTAGAGTACCCAGACGATGGCATGAGTAAATGTATTTATATATTTAAAACATTGATGTGACTGCTTACATTTCTTTTGTATCTGAGTAGAATTGTAATTTTGGACTTTAGTATAACAGTTCAGATATTTACAGGATATTTATACATATAAAAATTGGTTTATTTATACATTGTCAACAGAAGTGGTTACTCTCCTTTTTTTTCCACTATCATTCTTGTGTATACTAGGAGAATATAAAAAATAGCAAAAAAAAAACCTTGTGTAATTCAATTTTACTACATTAATAAATAATACTGAATCTTCCATCATCTAATTTAAAAATACGAGCATTTTACTAAAATTTAACATGCTTATTCACATGTGAATTGTTTTGTGGTTCTTTTACATACACTGCTTGTGTAATCATGGTTAAACAAATTCATGTTTTTTTCTTTAAATATTGCTTTGAACAACTAGCTGAGTATGGACAAGTAGCAAAAAACAGATGCTTTTGGAGAAGATTATTAGATCCAAATTGGGCATATGACTGAGTCCTTCCCTTCATTCTCTAGGACCAAGGATAGGTCAATTTTCACTTTAAGATGTTTACTTAAATCCAGCATGCTGTGAGACTGCCTTGTTATCAATAAGAAATGAAGAGTAGTCTAACTCTGTATTGCCTTGTTTTATGAAAATGTCTTTGCCATCGACACGATCATTTTATATGAGTCCCCTCAGGAAGGTGTATTTTAGAAAAACAAGAACTTTCATATGTAATTATGAATAAAAATGAATGCATAATCCTCTGAATCCCAAAGCTTAGATTTCTGTGGCTATATTCTACTTATAAATTCAGTTTATTTCTAATTGTCCTATAGTGAGCCTAGCTTCAGAAGAACACGATGTACTCATAATGGTCTCTTGTCTCCTCCTCTGGGCATTTTCAACTGGACTATTTTCTCTCTGGAGAAAATGGACTCTCCAGAAATTTAGCACTAATCTTTTTGGTCAAATCTCTTACTTTGAATTACTATAATTGCTACCATGTAGTTAGCATTTTACCAGACATTGTTCACCCCATTTACTTGTCTCACTTTGACAATAACCGTTAAAGGTAGGTATTTTAATTCTTCCTCACTACCATTTTCCAGTTAAGAAGCCACAGGTCACACTTATTAGTAAATGAAACCACCAACATTGGAATCTAAGTTTGCCTCAAATATCTAACAATTAGTAAATGCTTAAGCTGTGTCTGGCATTCTGCGCTCTCATTCGTATTAATTCATTTATTCACTAAGCTTAATTAACTTATGCAACAGCTCTTTACCAAGCTCTCACTATGACCAGGGTCTCTCTTAGGTGCTGGAAATTCAGCAGTGAATAAAGAAAATGTCCCTGATCCCAGGAAGTTTGATTAGTCGAAGAGCTACACAACAGCTAATCAAGTAAGTATGTACTATGACAAGTGATGGTAAGTGTTATGAAGAAAAATAAAGCAAAGGATTACAAAGTCCTCAAAACTGCCAAACAAAGCAAAAAATACCCCTTTTTTTTTTTTTTTTTTTTATAGTAGAGCGATCAAGAAGTTAAGTACCTTGTCCAGTGTTAGAGCTTGTAAATAATGAGTACTGGTTTCATTGACTGCCTAATTCCAGAATTGGTGACCTTTCCAATACTATGCTCATTCTGTTTCTCATCTCGTGTCTGTCTCCCTTATTTCTTTGTGCTTCTATAGTCCTCTTTAAACTTTCAATCCAATCGACTTGTCCCCTGTGCTCTCTGCCAATAAAAAAGCATGCAAGTAAAGGATTTCCCATGGATAAGTACAAAAGCAAAATAAGAAAAGACACCTCACAACTGAACCCATTATGAAGAATAATTTTTGTAGCATGGCAAGCTTGTTTGTAAAATGCCTCCCATACCCTAACCAGTGCTTTCTCTCTCAGTTCTTGTGATGTCTGTGGCTGCTTACAGAATTATCTACTCGTCATTTCTGTTTCCCCTTTTCTAATCTTCTGCTTCCTTCTATGCTATTTTGCAAAAATACAAAATTATTCAATTTAAGATGATAAAATGTGAAATGGCTTAATGTAATCAGACAACAAGCTAGATTTTTAATTTTTACAGTTGCATCAGGGTTGATGATCTGAGTTGACAGAGACAGTCCTTCACACATAGAGAGAAGCCATGATTTTGTCAGGAAATGTTTACTGATTTTATGGAATCACACTACGAGCAGCACTATAATTAGCTTGTGTGTGGAGACTGATAAGTATTTTTAAAATTTCATAATGTGTTTTCATAAATTGATACAATTAGACCTGTGATTTCTTTGCCTGAAATGTTCTGTTCTCCAAATAGTAAATATTCTAGTCCTTTAAATCTAGTACAGGTTACGTAATCCTCCACATGTCTAAAGATCTTTGTACTTAGCTTTTTTATACAACTTAACTACATTGCATTGTAATTACTGTTTTATATATTGAAGTTACTATTTTAAATCCCTCTTTTTCTCTATCTAATGTCTAGACTAACATGACTTTGAAAGTAAAATAAAGTCATGAAAATTAAATATGATATTCCTTTCTCAGTAATTAACTGGGGTTTCTTTTGTTTTTACCTTATTTTTTAGTTTTTAAATTTAGTTTTAACTTTTATTTTTAACTTTCAAAGTATTGTAACTATATTTTACACTGATATTATTTTCTCTATATTACATTAAATTGTCTCATATTGCTATGCTTCTAATGAATTCCATCCAATTGTTTACATTTATGAATTCTCATTTATAACTAGTAAAAATACTAGTTTATACAGAAGGTATATACATTGTTTAAAATTTTAACATCTCATTAATGAATCCAGGAAACTAAAAATACTCCTTTCCCTAAAAGAAGAAAGTGTTTACTATTACTGGTGATAACATCTGTTTTCAGAGTCATTCCAAGCAAGAAATTATACTTTAATTGAAGTCATTATTAATGATAGGCAAATGAAAATGCTGTACATTTCTAAAATGTGTTAGTGTTTTGCTTTATTGACCGTTTGAACTTTTACTGGCTATTAGGAGCAATCACAGATTGATACTGAGTGAGACTACAAAATCTATGTATTTCAGAAACTGAATAAAAATCATAGACCCATTTGTTGATTCTTTTGACTAATTCCTGCTGGGACCAAATTGTATTTCACAAATGTAGACATACGGTTCTTTGGGATTTCTCATGCTATTTCAATATTTCATAGTCAAGTTGATACTAATTTTGTTTTTCTACGACCTATGAGAGTTTTATGGGTAGGGTGTTTCTAAAATTGTAATACTGCTCTTTGTAAATATTAATGAATTAATGTTGTGGTACAAGAGAGACTCTAAATGCATATTTGAGAGAGAGAAAAATCTCTGAAGTGACTGATTGACTTAACTTTCCCTTGGACCTGGAACTCCTCAGCATTAGACTAATGTAATTGGCAGCTGAGTTCTGAGCCAAAACAAATTTAGGCTGGCTTCTTGCTCTCCGGGTATTGTGTAAACCTGGATAAATCTCTTAACACTTCTTTGAATTTCAGTTTCTTCATCTGTGAAGTGGGCATAATACTGTCTCAGGGATGCTGTGAGAATTAAATGTGATAATATACATCGAAGTACTTTCTCAAGTATGGAAAACAGTATGTGATGGGATTGAATACATGCACCCTCCTTATTAACTCAAACTAAATACATTATGATTGATTATCCACTGTAAATGGATATCATACAGCCAAGCTGAATTATATTTTTATGTTTCTCACACTTGTCTGGAGCTAATCAGGTTACGTCCATGCAGCCATTCAAGATCTACTTGACAGATTTTTAAACTAAATGTCGTTGTTAAGATTCTTTTTCCTGTTTTAAAATTCTTTTATCATCTCAGAAATGTTGCCCTAAGAACACATGCTGACAGATGATTGAGGGTTCAACTCTGAAGCAATGTAGAAAGCAATGCATTCTTGAGGGAAAAGGGAATTAGAAATATTGAATTCATTTGAAGGCACATAAGTTTTTGTGATGTCTGTTAGTAACATCTCTCTTAGAAAGATTTGATTTATCAGAACTATCACATCAATGAATTCAGAAGCAGGAAATATTAAAATGTGCATTGCAGGAAAAAAAAACACTGGCTGGGCGCGGTGACTCACGCCTGTCATCCCAGCACTTTGGGAGGCCGAGGCAGGTGGATCACAAGGTCAAGAGATCGAGACCATCCTGGCTAACTTGGTAAAACCCCGTCTCTACTAAAAAAATACAAAAAAATTAGCCAGGCATGGTGGCGGGTGCCTGTAGTCCCAGCTACTCGGGAGGCTGAGGCAGGAGAATGGCATGAACCCGGGAGGTGGAACTTGGCAGTAAGCCGAGATTGTGCCACTGCACTCCAGCCTGGGTGACACAGCAAGATTCCATCAAAAAAAAAAACAAAAACAAAACACACACACAAAAACCAAACACCTCTGGTATAGAGGAAATGAGATTACAAACATGATAGTTACTGATAAAGAAAAAGGAAAGGGCTTGGAAAACCATGGGTAGCAATAGCAGTATTCCATTTGCATAATACTTTTAAAAGTCAGAAGCATCTAAGATAAATATATAGAGAATAGCATGTATTTCTTATCTAACTTTATTGAGGTCAAAGCAAAACAACTACAAGGTAGGCTGGACGTGATGACTCATGCCTGTAATCCTAGCACTTTGGGAGGCCAATGTGGGTGGATCACTTGAGGCCAGGAGTTGGAGACCAGCCTGGCCCAGATGGTGAAACCCCGTTTCTACTAAAAATAAAAAAATTAGCCAGGGGGCCAGGTGCAGTGGCTCACACCTGTAATCTTCGCACTTTGGGAGGCTGAGGCAGGCAGATCACTTGAGTTCAGGAGTTCGAGACCAGCCTTGCCAACATGGTGAAACCCCATATCTACTAAAAATACAAAAATTAGCCAGCCCTGGTGGCACGCACCTGTAATCCCAGCTACTCGGGAGGCTGAGGTAGGAGAGTCACTTGAACCTAGGAGGTGGTTTCAGTGAGCCAAGATCACACCACTGCACTCCAGTCTGGGTGACAAAGTGAGACTCTGTCTCAAAAAAAAAAAAAAAAAAGCCAGGCATGGTGGGGCGGGCCTGTAACCCCAGCTACTCAGGAGGCTGAGGTGAGAGGTTCGCTTGAACCCGAGAGGCAGTGATTGCAGTCAGAGAGCAGAGATCTTGCCACTGCACTCCAGCCTGGGTGACAGCAGGAGACTCCGTCTTCCCGCAACCCCCTAAAAAGAAACAAAGCATACACACACACACACACACACAAACCTGCAAAACAAATCCAACATGATCTTAGTTATCTCTGGGCTCTGCTGTCTCATAAGTGTGTTAAAATAAAGATGAGAACATGAAATTTTCAGTGTGATGCTAGAACTAGCTATATTAGGTTGCTCTTCCTTTGGTGACCACTAAAAGTGGAAATTCCTCTCAGTGAGACAGTAGTCTCTTAAATGCCCTCAGTTAAGTAACTGAATCAAAAATAATGTCATCAATTCAAACCACCCTAGTATATATCAGAAGACCTAAAGAACTGGGTAGAGCAGCAGGCTTATTTTAGTACATATATATCATCTAGCTTATGAACAAATGCATCATTTTCAAATACGTATTTTTGTCTTGAAATATAAATGGCAATATTACAACTTAAATGAGGAAGGATTGTAATGTTGATAGATCATGGTTGCTCACAGTCATGAGCAAAATTAATTGGGATACCCAGAGTCTATTTTATTTAACTTTATTGTGGGGAGAAAAAAACTGATAAAGTAAAACTCATAATGTATATTGTTTGGTTAAAGTCTGGATTGTAGTTCCTAAATAAATTTTGATAATGCCTGTACCTAAAGGTGATTTGGAAGGTGCAAGGATTGTTAGAAACATAATCATTTTAACACAATCTAGGATGTGTAAAAAAGTATCTTGTCATTTGGATAGCTTTGACCTTAAGTTATCACATGATGTAATAGGGCAAAGATCCCAAGAAAGCACTATCTTGGGTCCAGCAGGTACAGAGAATACCATGTCTTCTGCATAGTAGGTCATGGTAATATAAAGACAGATATTCCAAGGTTAAATTGGGTACACAAGGGCCTGCCCAGACACTTGGTCAGTCTCCTCTTGACACCAACTGGAAAACTGTGTGAAGTAAAGAAGAAAAAGAAGTGATTGTTTGTGGGTAGATAGTTGATTGGAAAACTGATTTGTTAGTATAAATATGCTTATTTGAAAAATTTTGAAGTTCTATAAGCCCATTGCTGCTCATGCTTACTCTAATAAAGTCAGATAAATTAATAAATTGTGTAGTGATTTTTCTACGTTTCTTCACTGATTTTACCCAGCTGTTGACTTCACTGCGTGAAAGGAAGTGTGGTCTGCGGTAGCTGAGACTGACTGTTGCTCAGGGTCCTGTGCAATTCCTTAGTGGTGGGGCAGACCAGAAAGGAGATAGAACCTTGAGACCACACTTTCTATTTCTTAATGTAATACTCAGAAGAGAGTGGGATCTCAGTAATGGCTGAGTGAATGAAGTTTTCATTGAACATGTTACATCAGAAAAAATGATTGTAGGTGTGACAATGTGAATATGGAGAGTGAACAGTCATTTATGCAGACCCTGATATGAAGTCTTACTAGTGGGTTTCTTTTGCAGTAATGATAGATATGATTTGAATTACATTGAAGTAATTTCATTTTCTCTGAATGTTAAATACATATAAAGAAACTAAGTCTGATTTTAGTTGTAGAAATTTTAGAGCATTTGCTAGAATTAATGATGATTCTATCTAGACAAAAGTTATTAAATATTAGTTTTAAAAATGAGAAGCTGTTTGGGATCATATAGACAGAACTGCAGAAACATTTCAGAATGGAAGTATGGCTCGTTAGCACACTTCAGCAAACTCAGTGTGAGCATTTCATGCATTCATATTCTACAATGTCTTTAGTATTTTTAAGATACTGTGTTACCAAATTACTTTCTATTGTCTTTGGCTTAAAAGGAGAGTTTTAAGAGAAAATCATATTAAAATATTGCAGGTCAAAGCTGTTTAGGTGGTTTTCCTTTGCGAGTGGAAAGAGGATACAAAAAATACTAAGCAATATGCACTGGCCTGTCAATTGGGCCAAGTAGAGGGACTAGGGTTTTGGTTTTCAGTTTTCATAATTGCAATTTTTTTCTTAGGGAGTACACAATATAATTTCTTCATATATTAAACTTAAATGCAGATGACTTCTGAGAGATGTCTGCTATAAAATTTTCATCTGTCAGCAGACTTATGGAAAACATTTTTGCTTTCTGCTATGTGGCAACATTTTAATGTGCACATGTACAACATTTTCACACTCTGTCACCTAATTCCCAATTTGCATGGTAACAACAACATAATAGCATACAAAGAGATATTAAGAAAAAATAACTTGAACTATTTATGATTTCTAAATTGAAGTAATGCTATAAAAGTGCTGTTGCCTGGAAAATGACTCTGTTATCCCCTTCAGGCAGGGTTATGAGGAAGACTTAATGATTTATAAATACTAGAGCTTTATTCATCCAGAGAGAACAGTATACATTTCTTTTCTTCTTTATTCCTAACAAGATCCCTTATCACTAGCTGTAGTCTTAAGAAAGTGGTAGAAAGCTTTCAGTCCTGTAGAAAGGCTGTTGAAGTCTTGTTCACTATGGAGTATTTGTCCTGAGTGGTAGCAAGAAATTCCACAGAGATTTGTTAAATCAACTCTTTACACCACCCCATAGATTCCCTATATACTAACACATACTATTGACACAGGTTTTGCATAAATTAAGTTCTTTCTTTGCATCCTAGCATCAAGATCACAATAATGCCTTGTTCATGAGCTTTTCCTTTTACCACTGTAGAATTCTAACCCAATGTTTGTGGTCTATTTGCCAGTACTTACTAGTGAAAGGCCATTGCCTGCATGTATCAAGAGAAATTAGAGGAAGCTGTTGTTCCTCCTGATACTCCTTGACACTTGCATTTGGACTCTCTGTTGATAAGAACAGAGGCAGAATAAAGCTCACATCATCCTTTCCACCTGTTAGAACTAAATGCTCAAGTAGTATGGAACTTGAGTATAAGGTCATTCTCAACATCTTAATACTGCTGAAAGCAATATGTGTCAGAAGATTTAGAGATCTGATAAAATTAAATATTAGGTACAATTTCTCTTAGAAGCCTTCTTAATCCCCCATCTAATTGACACGGTATGCTTGTAAATGCAGATTTCTACACTGACTTATTGGATTGAATCAGAATTCCTGTTGTTGGGACCCTATATTGGGGTAGCCAAGGTAATTTTGTTAAGCTTACTAAAGTTTGAGAATAACTTATTTGAGACATTTAATTTCGTGTGACATTTTAGTTGCTCTGAGAATTTCCAGGGACAGTTACGGAGACCTAGGCATCTGTATGGAAGAGCAGAGCAACTAGGTACATTTTAACTTCTGTTTTTCTCCCAGAAGGTGATCCCAGGTATGCTTGACTAGCCTGCTTGAAAGCAATTTTCATCATAGTCAATCATAAAAATTACATATTATGTACTGCAAAGCCCTATAAAAGACTCCATAGTCTGCTGCTTGTCAGAATAACTTTGTTGTTTTCTTTCTTGTCAGTCCTTACCTATGTTCACAAATGTTCAAGCTTAATAGTTTGTTCCTCTTACAACAGGGTCACTCATGCAGAAGAACAACAAGAAAACATCAAGTTTAAAGTTAACTCTTCTGTATGCCTTGCAACATCATCTGTGAGTGAGGAACAAACAATTACAGCAACGAAAGAATCAAGTTCTCTAAATATATAATAGGAGATAAAATATTTTATGTATTTGTACTCAAAAAATTTGTTACTCAGAAATTTGAAGTTAGTGGTGGCTGCTTATGACTATTGCCTTTCCACAGAGACACTAATATTCTGTTTTTTTTTTTCTTTTTTCTTTTTGTGAGACGAAGTCTTGCCTTGTCACCAGGCTAGAGTGCTGTGGGGCAATCTCGCTTCACTACAACCTCCAACTGCCTGGTTCAAGGGATTATCCTGCCTCTGCCTCCCGAGTGGCTGGGATTACAGGTATGCCCCACAACACCGGCTAACTGTTGTATTTTTAGTAGAGATGGGGTTTCACCCTGTTGGTCAGGATGGCTTCCATCTCCTGACCTCATGAGGCCTTGGCCTCCCAAAATGTTGGGATTACAGACGTGAGCCACCGCACCCGGCTGACACTAATATTCTTTCAATATTTTCATATTTTAATTCTTTAATATTTTCAAAATATGCTGCTGATTATCATGGAATGCAAATTATACTGCTACATAATACATTGTCTTTATCATTTAGTTAAACAGTTATTTTTGTATTAAGCTCCTCTGTCATCTTTTATGATGTAATTCAATATTTCATTATTTCACTGCAGGTAACATTGAATATTGCTTAATAAACACTGATATTTAAATATATTATGTTAGGAAATGTGTAGTACATTTTAGATGAGCTATTACATGTTTTCAAAATATAGCTTCTGTGGAGATGAATAAAATTCTTTTATTTATATAATATTTGCTTAATCTGATTCATAACACTTTATAGCTATGTCTTCTATGAATTTTTAATTTAGAAATTTCTTTGGAGGTCATTGTTAGATGATCTTGCATTATGTAATATAAAGGTCTTTTTCTGCTATGTCTATCTGTTCAATGTATAAAATCAAACAGCAGTAATATTATATACAGTATTTCAATATAAATCACAATTCCCCTTTGCCTTCCACCATGATTGAAAGTTTCCTGAGGCCTCCCCAGACATGCTGAACTGTGAGTCAATTAAACCTCTTTCCTTTATAAATTACCCCGTCTCAGGCAGTTCTTTGTAATAGTATAAAAATGGACTAATTCAGCAAATCAGTACTACAGAGAGTGGATCCTGCTATAAAAGCATACCTGAAAATGTGGAAGTGACTTTGGAACTGGGTAACAGGCAGAGGTTGGAACAGTTTGAAGTCCTCAGAAGAAGATCACAAGATGTGGGAAAGTTTGAACTTCATAAGAGTCTTGTTGAATGGTTTTGACCAAAATGCTGACAGTGACATGGAAAATAAAGTCCAGACTGAGGTGCTGTCAGATGGAGATGAGGAACTTGTTGGGAACTGGAATAAAAGTCACTCTTGCTATGCCTTAGCAAAGAGACTGGTGTCATTTTGACCCTTGCTAGAGATCTATGGAACTTTGAACTTGAGAGAGATGAAGCAAAAAGGGGCAAATTTCTAGGATCTTTTCTGTTTTAATTATACGCTAAGATTTTAACATATATTATTTTGTGTAACCTTTGCAAAATTCCTAAAATGTGATTAGTTTTATTTCTGCTTTACAGGTGAGGGTGCTGAAAGTTCTTACAAAGGTGAAGTGGCTGAACTAAAGTTACACATCTACTCAACAGGAGATGGGAGACTTGAACAATAGTGGTTTAACTCCATAGCCTATGCTGTTTTTGCAATGTGCTTTAAATAAATTACATGTGTTGATGGGACTGAAAGTCTTGCACTGTGTAGGGAAGAGAGATTCTTGAGACTTGAAAAGATTGAAAATTTCAACTGCAGCAAAAGTCAGTTAGCTGAAAGCTCTTCTCATTAGCTTGGAAGGGACATATACCCAGAAATCGGAGTGATTGAATGAAAGAGAAATACTACTGATAGAAAATTGATTAAAAGTTTCTACCTTGTGGATAAAAGAATTTAAAAATATATAATTAATGATAAATTAGCACATGTTAATTAAGGCATGATAAGCAACATCTTAGAATACAAGATAGATTGAATACACAGTTGTGGAGGGGGGATAGGAGAAAGGGAATTATTCACAGGAGAAATGGCCAGTAAGAGGGAGAGTTAATACATAATTTGCTTCTGCAGGAACAGGGTAAGCACAAAATGAGTACTCATACCCAGAGATTAGAGCCTACATGCATCACTTTTACTTGGATACCAATTTCTTCACTAACAAAAACTCCATTTAGATTTTGGCCTTACCATGATTTCTGGTACCTGTGCCTGCCTGACTCCCTGAATCTTGCTGCTTCCCTGTTTGTACAATTAATCTACTTCTGACCATCTCTGAATCCCTGAACTGATCCACTAGACTAGAATTTACTTCCAATTTCTGAATATGTTGTCACAGAACTTTGGCTATGAATGGTGTCGTTTAAAAATTGACTTCCTCATCTGTCTGTAATTCACGGCGAATTTCCATAATCTCCTTGAATGTTGCCAAATTCAGTGCCACCACACTTCTAACACAGATATACCTTTGAGCCACCTTCTAACTTGCTTTCTCCCTTCCTGGACCTAGTTCACCATCTCTGAGTCTGTTACTCACATAACAGAATGATGCATTTTACTTCACATCCAAAATCTTAACAGAGGAGTGTTCATTGTCATGGAATCTGTAATGTTCGAGTACATTTTTAAAATACAACTCATTTGTAGGTCATCGGTGTATTTCTTGGCTCATATCTTGTAAAAACCAATTAAATATATACACGTAGTCTCCCAAGCTGGCTCATACGTAATACATGTACTTACTTTCTAACAAGTTGAATGACTACATACTACAATCAAAATTTTAGAAACAAATACATGAAAGTAAATTATAAAATAAACATTACAGTAACATTTGTTTTGTTTTATATTGATCATAAATAATTATACTGGAGAAAATATTAAGTAGATGTGTATACAAGATTAACAGATTTAGGAAGATTTGAACTTCTAAGGATTATTTAGATAGGTGACACAGATGGGTTAATTTCTAGAATATGATTTGAAAGTTTATAATGTCCCATTTCCTGGGTTTAGTGAACTATGATCATTACCTTAAGAATATCTGATGAGGCCAAGCACAGTGGCTCATGCCTGTAATCCCAGCACTTTGGGAGGACAAAGTGGGAGGACTACTTGAGCCCAGGAGTTTGAGACCAGCCTGAGCAACATGGCATGGCGAAATGCTGTTCCTAAAAAACTAAATAAAATAAATAACTGGGCGTGGTGGCACACATGTGGAGTCCCAACTACTCTGGGTGTGGGGCTGCTGAGGTGCGAGGATCCTTTTGCCCTGGAGTTTGAGGCTGCAGTGAGCTATGATTGTGCCACTGCACTCTAACCTAGGCAACTCAGTGAAACTTTCAAAAACATAAAACAGAATATGAGTTTGGAAGCATTAAATATGATAAATGGAATGTGAGAGAAAAGGAAGGAGGTGGGTGGGAAGGGAAAGACAATTGACTATGAAAGATAGATAATTGTCCTAAGAAGACTAAGTAATTAATAGAAATGGACAATAGTAAGGGCCTTCTCAAGTAAACTTGTTACTGAACATGAAAATCATTGTTTGAGGTAGAATTAACTTCATTAAAGTTAACAATAGTAAAGGAAAATATGAAGTCCCTATTATCTACAATATGCTTTTTAAAGAAAGAGATATAAATCAGAGTATTCTTTGAATTACTCACTGGTTGCTATCACTATTGGCCAAAAGTTTACTAAAGTTGGGAAGAATAAGAGGCATGGCATTGTTTGTGGTGAAGTGGAAGGGTTAAAAAATAAGCAGGACTGGCCAGGCGCTGTGGCTCATTCCTGTAATTCCAGCATTTTGGGAGGCTAAGGCAGGTGGATCACTTGAGGTCGGGAGTTTGAGACCAGCCTGGTCAGTTTGGTGAAATCACATCTCTACTAAAAATACAAAAATTAGCCAGGCATGGTGGGATGCACCTGTAATCCCAGCTACTTGGGAGGCTGAGGCAGGAGAATCGATTGAACCTGGGAGGCGGAGATTGGCGTGAGCACTCCAACTTGGGCCATAGAGCGAGATTCCATCTCAAAAAAAAAAAAAAAAAAAGTAGGCCTGAAAAGATGGGCATTATGGCAAAAAAGGAAATTCAGAAACTCTGTAAAGATCAACTACGACATTCAAACTTTTACAAAAATTACAGCATTTTCTTAAGTATATGATTTAAGATAGGGTAATTTGTTTTCTGTTTTATTACCAGTAGAATGTTATTGATAAATTATTTGTCTTATTTATGCTCTCAAAATAAGAAAATCCAGGTTTCTACTCATTATTAAGACATGCAAAAGCAAATAAGCAGATTTCCAATAAGCAACATCTGGAGCAGAAAGGTATATGGGATACCTGTGTGTCGGCATATATAAATATACCACCAGTGAGCTTAGTTGAAAAAAATGGATTAGGCACACCAACAAATTCATGTAAAGGGAGGCAATAACAATCTAAAATGTTGAATGAACTATTATTTGTATAAAATAAAATTTAAATGATAGTCCCACTTTGTAAAAGTACTATAGTCACTGTTGATATCAATAAAAAAAATAGCTTCTAGGAAAATAGTAATACATATATAAATTCTGCACTGTAATTAATATGGCATAACTAGAGACGTAAAAAGCAAATTGAGATGATGACATGACAATTTTATTCGTTTATAATTATTTTGTATGATTCCTACTCTTCTATTTGTATTCTGTTTTCTCCCCAGCCATCATTTTTGAATTTACATTTTGCAATCATTTTTATTACGTATGTTTATGATCATCATCAAATCCCTCTTTAAAACAACTTGACTATCCATATATCTTTAGTAAGGTTTTATGCAGCTAATTATCAAAGAAATAATGAAGTAAATTTAAATGTAATGCTATGGAATGATTTCTAAGACACAGTGTGAAGTGAGAAAAAAATTTTTAAAAAGTTTGTATAATATAATCCCATTTAAGGCAGAAAATATAACCAGTGCTGAGCTTTGCATTGCTCTGCATTGCTTTGAAATCCTGAGGCTCCACAGAAGAATGGCTAGAGAATACAATGCTCAGACCACAAATTGTAGATGGAAGGCATTGTAGAGTCGATCTCAGAGGCTGTGGGAAGGGGCCGAGAAGAATACATTCCCAACCTACACAGCACATAGATAATCTTAACAGATAGTTTCACTTGAAAGGAGGAGAATATAAAGAAAATCACAGCAACTATGTAAATACACCATCACGGTGGGTGCCAGGGTGGGCAGAAACCTAACACGCTACTAAGTCAGATAAAGAATCCAATATGGAAAATAAGTCCAAGAAGCAGAAGAAAATTCCCCAAGAGAGCTCCTCATTAGCAAAGAATGTAGTAAGTATATTAAACAAAATATCAGAGCTCAAACATAAGACAGTTGATAACAGGCTAAAATGAATAATAATTCTTAAGTGCAAAAACAAACCTGACAGCCAAATAAGCAACAGTATAAAAGCTTTAATAAATTCAAAATATCAATGAACAGACTAGACACACCTGAGGAAAAAAAAATTAGAAGAAAAACATGCCTTTTTTAAAGTTGAATAACAAGCAAAAGAGCAGACAAATTATAGAGAATACAATAATATATGGAAGAGGAATAATCTATTATAAATAGAAGTAAAAAATCACACAAGTGGAGCAGAGAATGTTGGAAATTAACAGAAGACAACCTTTCTGAGTGTAATCTGCTGGTGAAAAGCAAAAATTGTGTTCAAATTATAACAGACACAGACAATTAACACAGAGAATTATACTATTTAAGAGACCAAACTTGAAGAGACAAAAAGAACTCTGGGAAGAAAATTTTCCTACAAAGATGAAAAAAAAAAATCAAGCTGATTTTAGACTTTTCTACAACAACGTTAAAAGCCCAAAGGCAATGGTGAAACACATCATTCTGAGAAAAAGTATACTACTAGAATACATACACAAAATTGCATCCAGGTGTAAAAGTTACGGACAGATACTTTCAGATGTTTAGATTTCTCTGAGATCGTTTAGGGAATAAAATATCCTTGAGTCCTTGCTAACCAAAAAAGAAAATCAAAATTCCCAAAACAAAACTACTCAACAACCAAATTCAGCTAATGAGAAAATAGGTTAAAGTGAAACAAGAATGAGAAACCTATAGTAAAAAGACCAGTGGTGTATATATGTCTTAGTTAATTGGGCTGCTATAACAAAAATATGGTAAAATGTGCGTCTTAAATAACAAGCATGTATTTCTCACATTTCTGGAAGCTGGGAAGCCCAGACTAAGGTGCCAGATTTGATGTCAGATAAAGGCCTACTTCCTGGTTCATAGAAGGCTGTCTTCTCACTGTATTGTCACATGGTGGAAGGAGGTTAGGATTTCAGCGTATGAATTTGGGGAGGACACATACATTCGATCCATAATAATATAAAATCACTTAAATATAGACAAAGACTAAACACACTTGATTACAAATCATGATTGGAGAAATAAGAATGGATGGCTCGAAAGCAGCCCTTATATTATTCAGTTAGGACAGGTTCTGGCAGCACATGGCAACATCATCCTTTTCTCAGTATGAATGTTGGTCTGGTAGTTCGGGGTTCTGGTCTCAGTAATAGTTGTGCTCCTATTCCTAGCCCCAGGAATTTTCCAAAAATGTTGTAAAAATGGATGCTTAATACAAATATGAATTGAGGAATAATTTTTAAATATCTTTAATGGCAGGGTATATTTCTTTTAATGTCAAAACCACAATTACTTTTGCACCAATCTAATAATATTTGCATCAAGCTATTTGACTTTAAAGAATACCTATTTTTAACTTCAGTCATCACATGCAATGGTTTTGTCCATGATGGACAACATAAATGATGGTGGTCCCATAAGATAATAATGGAGCTGAAAAATTCCTGTCACTTAGTATTTACTGTAATACACTTTTCATTGTTATTTTAGAGTGTACTCCTTATAGAAAGAAAAAAGTTAACTAAAACAGCCTCTGGCAAGTCCTTCAGGATGTATTCCACAAGAAGACATTGTTATCATAGAAGGTAACAGCTCCATGCCTGTCATTATTTTTCCCTGAAGACCTTCCAGTGGGATAGGATGTGGAGATAGAAGACAGTGATAATGAGTAAAGTGGTGGATACAAGGGGGTAGGAGGATGGGGTGATGTAGGGTACAAAGTTGCAGTTATGTAGCATGAATAAGCCAAAAGATCTAATGTACACAACATGAGAACTCTAGTTAACATATTGTATTACATATTGGAAATTTACTACCAAAGATTTTAGGCGCTCTTACCACACACACATGCACACACACACACACACACACACACACACACACACAAGCACAAAGATAACTATGTGAGATGATGGGTATGTTCATTTGATTGACTGTGGTAATGATTTCATTATATATATGTATGCAGAAATATTGTGTTGTACCCCTAAAATATATACAGTAAAAAATATTATCTGTTCTATTTTTTTTTAAGCTCTAGCTCTTTGTATTAGTTTCCTGGGATATTCAGACAAGGTAGACAATGTTAGAATTTTTAGGGTACCAGTACACTTTTCTCTGACACTCCAGGGGTCCCTGTCAGTGCAACTAGAACACTGCCAAGACCTCTCCTGCTGTGGTTTCTCAATCTTCAACTCATTCATTTCTTATTTATTGAGTTCCAACTGTGTACCAGGCATTGTCCTAAGTACTAGTCATAAAGCAGTGAGCAATACAGACAAATTCCCTACCTGTAAGTTTTAATTTGAGTAGATCAGACAGACAAAATGACAATGTTAAGAAGCATTCTTTTTCCATTGCAATAACGCTGCCTTTGGGCTAACCAAGGATTTCCCAACATCAGCACGAATCACATGTGAGGCTTGATAATTCTTCGGGTGATGGGCCACCCTGCACATTGCAGAATGTTTAGTAGTATCTCTGGGCTCTACTGTAATGGATTCCAGCAGCATCCCAAGTTTGGGACAACCTAAAATGTTTCCAGATATTGTCAAATGTCAACGGGGGGAAAATCACCCCGAGTTCAGAACCACTGGCTCAAGCAACTCAGAGGGCCTCCCTTTCAAAATATGCACGTTGTTATTCTTCCCAATGCTGTGTTAGCATCTGCTCTTGCATCCTAGCTGATGCTCCTCTTAAATTCTGTTCTGGACAATTGTAGCCATTTTCCAAGTCTACAGTTTTGCAAGCCAAATCACCTCACACCTGGGAGTAGATGCCCTGCTAGCAGAAATAATTGAAGAGGTTTCTGGCAACATTACTGTTTTGTTTCAATGGTATATATATTTCATTTTGATTCTAGGTGTAAGAGCTGCATATTGATAATCCATTATTTTCTTTAATTGATTCACAAAATGGCTGCTGATATTTTTGTTGTATACTACACAACTTTCTTGCTGGATGTACAGCTTTCTGTAGTCCTATTTTCTGGTATATATCTAGATACGCTGGTGACTGAGCCCTACCCTGAACTATAGAAAAGAATTTATCATTCAGGGTAGGGCTAAGTCACCAGCTTATCTAGATAAATACCAGAAATTAAATGTACATTTGACAAAGCAAAGACTTAGCATTCTTTGCTTTGTCAAATTACCTCTCTCCTATTTACTGGATTAAAAAGGATCAAATCAATGAAGAAATTAACTGTAATGTTCTTCAGAAACTAGATTCTATATCTCTCTTTGTAGCTTATTATTTGGGGGTGAGGTGGGCATTGAGTTACCCCATGATGGAAATTTTTTATTCAGAGATTTTAATAATTTTGTGTGAAATTTTGGACACCTAGCTCTGTAAACATATCTAAACTAAATAATCCTGTTATTAATCACAGCACTTTACATCCTCCTTTGGTTGTCCTTGAGAAAATAGTTACTGGCAGGGCTTAAATTTCCACTACCAATAGGAAAAAAGACAAGTAAATGTATTCTTCAATTACGAACAGTAGATGACGATATATTTATAGTCTGTCAAAAAACTGTATAAGCTCCTTTGCAATGTTGCTCCATTTAAGCCCAGCACTGAATGGTATTTATACATGCGTCACCTCGGTTTTCTCTCCCCTGGCTTTGTGCAATCGGTTGTGCATGCTTGTCATTTGTGGGCCTGTTGTGGCACAGGCTCCAGTGGTTCACATGCCTGAACTGAGCACCTTCCAGGTTTCCTTGTACTTCTTTTCTTACTGAAAACAATCGCTGAGAGATCTATTCTTGGTGAGCCAGACTGAATGAAGCCATTTTGTGAGTAGCCATCACAACAGTAGTAGAAGCAAGGTGACTGAAAAACATCCTACACTAATACACATGCACACACACACACACACACTTTCATCTGTGGCACAGTTGATTCAAGAGCTGCAGAACTTGCCTTGTAAAGTAGTATCTTAACCCTCCTATTGAATCAGGCAGTTGATTCCTATGCTCCCTTGAAGTATATGATTAAAGATATGTGTATGTTAGAAAAGTCCTCCTTAAGAAAGTTGTATCACTATTTTGCAAAGTTCATAAAATATCTGAGAATTTTCTTTTTTAAAATCATAGAAGAATTAAAAAAAAAAAGGTTGTGAAGAGCGTAGAACCCAGTGGGGTCTCACTGACTTGAACTTTATGCTGTACTGAATGTTCTTTTCTTAATGATGCAGAACACGTAAATTTTTACAAAAATTTCAAGGCAAAGATATGGAACTTCCAGTTGTACTCTGATCAGTGCTCCCTGACTAATGATCATGAAATTTTCTTCCTGTTTCATCTCTCACTCCAGTATGCAATGTCCAACAGCTCTTTATTTTAGCTGTAGCAAAAATGGGGTTGTAGCCTAAAGGAAAATGACAACTAGGCAACAACAGACATTAAAGTCTGCAACAACAGACTTTAATGGCTGTCTATTCCAAAATAATGGTTATTCCAAAATATAAAAATTGCAACCATGAACCCCCTTTGAATTCCTGAAGGGTTTTCAGTACTTTGCCAGTCACTTTTTCATAAAATACATGAAGATAACAAAAGAATGACAAATCTAAATTGCAGATGGTTTTTTCCTTTCTCTCATTTCATTCATTTTCAATGCAGAGGATTGGATGTTTGGGACATAGAGTCATATTTGATAGCATTTTCATGTTTATTTTGATTGTGAGATATGCTACAATTTGGATTTGAGGCACTCTTTCCAAGAATAAGTCATTTGCAATCTATGTATTTTGTTGCAGCAAAGTTGTAAATAAGCAGATTTTATTGTCTCTTTCTAGTGATTTACAGTCTTCTCTATGTGTATCTTTTTCTAACCAAAGACTCAGTTTTCTTCTTATTTTAGTCAAAAATGGTTAGCTATATTTCTGGTTGTAATGCAGCATTGCTGACAACTGTGAAGGCAAACAAAAAAACTATTAAAGTGAAATCCCACTGTTTATTTTAAGAAATAAAAATTCTCCAAATACATAAATAATGTGCTTTGTGTATTTGTAATGTGAGTTTCTTCTTCAACATTTGTCTCAGAACTAGTTCCCAACATTCTACACAGTCTAGTTGCACAATAAATGCCTAGTGTCTCACTGAAGAAAACAATTCATTTTATAAGCTCTTCCTGAAGACTAAGATGAACCTCATTATCAAGAAAGCCGCTCTGCAGTATTATAGACCCTCAGGCTATTTCTTCTCTTGCAAAATAAATTTTATTACAGGTATTTCATTTGTACAAAAAAAAATTGTAGATAACATGCAGTTTTCTGCAATGTGTCAAATTTTTTAAAAAAATCTTTATTCCTCATTCCTACATTCATCTTGTTGCCCAACCAATTTCTCTTATTGTGTAGTAAGATTTGAGATGGGGACAGACATTAAAAGATCCCAAAACTGGACAGAGTGATTGATATACTTAACTTCTTCTTCCCTTCATGGCAGAGAGCTCTTGTTGCCTAACCAATTTCTCTTCTTATTGTGTAGTAAGATTTGAGATGGGAACAGACATTGAAAGACCCAAAACTGGACAGGGTGATTGACACACTTGCCTTCTTCTGCCGTTCATGGCAGACAGCACGGAGCATGGTATCTCTCCTAAAGTAGAAGTTGGCTTCAAACTTTATTTAAAAGCATCATAAGAAATTTTTTCTAGTCTATAGAACTCAGGAGGTGTTTCTTTTCCTCATCCTCCTCGTGATTTCTTTCTATGTAATGGGCACAGAACTAAGTGTTGACATAGTTGTTAAGATACCTTGTTGATTTTTTTGAAATTCATTGACTCTTCCTCCTGACATGCTTAACTCCTGCAGATTTTTGAAATTCTCTTACTTAGATAACTACTGTCCAAACTGATCTCTGCTTTCTCTGAAATCTTATAAGGCCTCATACAGTTTTTGGTTATACCATTTATTTGGAACTTCATAAACTAAACTGAGCGCTCCCAGAGAGCAAAGACCATGCTTTATAACATTTAATCACCCATTTCTGGTATTTATTATTACATTCAAAAACATACTAAAAATTCTAGTCCCAGATATGGTAACAATGAATAATATATTTCTAATGTATCCAGATGTCAGTTTCTTAATAAATAAATAATTGAACAGACAAGTAAATAAATGGAATATACAGATTCCTCTTGTAATACCAAAGAGGTCATCAGATTATTTCTACTCTGGGCTATAAGAACTGGTTGGATATCATCTGTTAATGATATCAAAGAAAATCCTAGTTGCTTGAAAAAATAAGCTGATAAAATTTTCTAGATTAACATTTTTTTCTATGTATTTGGACTTTTCAATGAAGGCATCTGCTATCGTTATCCTCTAAATGAGTGCTAATATATTATCATGTGAATAAAAAGTAGCAATATTAGTTAATCAGATTAGAAATAGCCTATAATGTATAACTCAGCTGCTTGAATTTTTTGGTAATCATGCGTGCTTGAAAGCTTGTTGTACTATTAAGACTTGGTGTCATATAAAACTGATTTTCTCTAAAGTCTGCCACTTATTTTGTAAAAGGGGTAACAGAATCTCTGAACCTCTATAAAATGTAGAAGTAATGCCACCATCTCCACTGGAACTGGCACATAGAAATTTATGTGTGCATAGAAATACATCAAGATAATAGAACTGTTAGAATACTTGGATCAACTCACTGGCTAAAGACAATTTAAAGAGCTACAAAGAATATATTAAACAATTCTTAAGTCATAGAAGAAGGCTGTGATGAATAGGTTACAGCAGACCAAAGTTGCTACTAAATGCAATGAGAAAAGCCAGGGAAAATACACGTTAAGATCTATTTGAAGTTATCCAGACCTACCAGGTAAACAACATCAAGACACCAAGATCTTAGAGAAAGGGAAATCATAGGGAGAAGAGTCCACAATTTTGTCATAGTTTACGAAAAAATAGAATTACTAAGTCTTAGAGTTAGGTGGGAGGCTGCAAAACCAGGCAGAGTGGAGCCGCCAAGAGTCGGAGAAGCCAGCAGCTTTGGCAGCCTGACAGTATTGGAATGCAAGAGTCTCAAGGCAGGCAGGATTTAAGAGGCCTAAATCTGGGAGAAAAGGTAGGTGCTGAGCAACAAGCCAATTTTTTTTTTTTTTTTTTTTGCTTGTTTGTTTGTTTTTGTTTCTTTCCCTAGTAGCGTTTGTTGAATTCCTAAGGTGCTTGGGGAAAGAGACAAATAAACTAAAAGCATACTTGAAATGAAAATCAATACAGTTACAAAGGGTGACGTGGTAAAGGGGAGACAAAAATGGGAGTTTTTCACCAGCAAAGAAGCAGGAGCTTCTGTAAACACTCCTCAGGCTCTCAGTTGAGATCTCTGAGAGCTAAACTAAGGAGCTGGCAAATAGAGGTCCACAAAGCTTTCCCAAAACTGTACCATGTCCTCAAATCAACTCATTCCCTGGTTGAATCAACTAATCTGCTCCTGCTTAGTTTGCCTAGAAAAGGATAGAATCAATTATACTTGAAAGAAACGATATTACTTAACCACTCTAAATTTTTCATGCACAATATCTAGCACTCAAAGAAATAAAACATTAGAAAATAGGAATATGGAAAAAGCCAAGATAAGAAAAATGAAACTAACAAGAGCAACAAAGCACAGATGTTTCAATTGTAGTTCTGAGACTAGACACACGTTCTTGATTAATATATCCAAGAACACAGATAATAACAGGAAGGATTTCACTACAGAACTGTTGTCTAAAGGAAAATAAACAAATGGAAATTATTGAACTAAAACGTAATAATGGAAAATAATAACAAATAGCATTACCTACAGGTTAAGCAAAACTGAATAAGTACTTTAAGTAATAATTAGTAGAATGTTAAGTGAGTAAAAATAATCTGGGCTTAAAAAAGGAAGACAAAAAGTATGTGGATGTCAGAGAAGAAAGCATAAGTGATCTATGGGACACAGTGAAGACTACTACAATACAAGTCATTGGTATCCCAGAAGGGAAGAGCATATAGAGGCAGAAGCAATATTTGAAACAATAATTGTTGAGGACTTCCCCAACTTGTGAAAATTCCCAAGCTACACAAAAAGTACACATTATGAATCCCAAGCCCATTAAATATGAAGAAACTCATTCCTAAGTGTATTCCTGTGGAGCTTGATAACAGAAAACAAGGGGAAAAATCTTGCATGCAGAGATGCCAGAGGACATTGAGATCAACAACTGACTTTGAAACAGAAACAAAAGAAGTGGTAATATGATGGGATGATATTTTTAAAGAGGCAAAAGAAAATAACTGTCTCGAAAGAATTCCATTGCAGGTGAAAGTATCCTTTAAAAATATAGATGTCATAAAAATATTTCCATTCAAATAAAAACTAGAAAAGTTACTACCAGCGGATCTACACTTAAAGAAAAAAACACTAAGAAAACAAGAATTTATTAGACAGAAACGTGATTGATCATAGTTAGACGGTAAGAAATGCATGAGGGAAGGAAAAGTCTAGTAAAAGTTAGTATATGGGTAGATATTGATTGTACAAAACGATATTAATGTATTGAGAAGCGCAAAATATATATGGAGTTAAAAATACATGATGAAATAACACAAAAAGAATTAATGGCATAAATGTATTTCATGATAATCACATTTTCAGATAAGATGTAAAAAAATAATTTATTTCTAACTATAATAAGTCAAATTTACATATTGTAACCATTGAAATAATTGTAAAAAATGTATAGCTGTCAAGCTAATTAAATGAAAATTGATTAATAATAAAAAAATTGAATCACAAGGAGAGAAGAAAGAACATAAAACATGTGGGACAAATAGAAAAAAATAGTAAAAGCTAAATACAAAGCCAACTATTGTCAAGCAATACATTAGGTATTAGTAGACAAATGTTTTGATTAAAATAGAACAATTTTAAAAATATGTATTTTTAAAATATGGATTTTTAAAAATATGGTCAAAATTACTGACAAAGACAATTTAAATATAGTGACACACAAAAGGTTAAAAGTAAAATGTTGGGAAAAGATCTATCACACAGAAAAGCTACCTTGTCAATAATAGAAGTTAAGGAGATAAGAAATATTGCAAGAGATACTTAGCAGCAGTTCACAATGATGCAAGGGTTACTGTAATAAAAGGACATAACATTGTTACATTTGGATAAACTTGACAACAGAGATTCAAATTATATAATAGTAATATTAACAGACTTACACAAGAAATTACAAATCAAAATCATTGTGAAAACTAACAGAACTCTCCCAGTAACTGATAGTACAAGCCAACCACAAAAAAAAAAAAAAAAAAACAAGAAAATAAAACAATGACAACTGTAAGCATATAGAGAATGTAAACATTGTGATCAAAATAGTTGCCTGGTTGAAATGAATGGATTACTTCCTTAAACAATGAAAGAATGTACAGAATTTTCCAGGGCATGCAGAACATGTATGCACTGAATTTTGGAAAATGTTTTATGAGCACTTGAAATATTTATGTATCCAGATATTGCTTGGAAACTAAGAAATACAATTCTATAAAATCCATAAGTTAAAAATGAAAAGAAAATATTTTAAACTAAATAATGATAAATAAAATAAATGTATCAAATTTGTGGCTAAATGTGTATTTTAAGATGTTTATATTTAGAATTCATATATTCAAATAAGTTTATAAATATTAATTACATTTAGGTATCCACTATAACAAGTTGGAAAGAGATAATTGAATTCAAGGAAAGTAGAAGGAAGAAAATAATACAGATAAAGGTAAAATTTTGAAAGAAAATAAATATATAATAGAAAAAAATCATTAGGCGTAATCTTTCAAAAGATATAAAATTGACATGATCATCTCAACTGTGATAAGAATGATGGAGAGAAAGAGAGTAAAAGAGGAAAGAGAGAAAAAAAGGAGGAAAGCGAAAAAGAGAGATATGAAAGAGAGATAGGAGAGCAAATTATCATTATTAGCTAATTTTATAAATAATTATTAATTATGAGAGACAAGAGCATCAGTAAAAATCTTCTATGTTGAAAATAAGAGTGTATAATGAATAGTGTTTTGCTGATAAATTTCTATATTAAACTGATAACCTCCTAGAAAAATATAATATTTCAAAACAAAGGCAGGAAAATATTTAAAAATTAATCTCCTAGTGTTATATTAAATTAATTAATCTCAATCCACATTTTTATTGCATTTTTCAAAATATTTAAAATAGATATAACACTAATTTTACACAAAACTTACATCAGCAAAGAAAATAGGAAATGTTTACAAATCATTTTAAAGGACTATCATAACCTTGTTAGCAAATTATCACAAGAATATTGAAAGAAAGAAAAAAATATATAGCCAATTCCTCTCATAAAAATACATGTTGCAGCAAAAGAAGTTCCAAGAGGGAAGATTACAGCATTGAATTCCTACATCAAAAAATAAGAAGGATCTCAAATAAGCAACAACTTAATGTTATAACTGAAGGAACTAGAAAAAGAACAAACTGAGCCCCAAATTAGTAAAAGGAAGAAGTAATCAAAAGCAGAAATAAGTAAAATAGAAACTAGAAAAACAATAGAAAATATCAGTGAAACTAAGTTGTATTTGTAAGGATCAACAAATTGATATAACTTCAGCTAGACTAACACACAAAAAAGGAGAGAAGGCTCGAATAAATAAAATTAGAAATGAAAAAGGAGATATAATGATGATATCACAGAAATATAAAGGATCATATAAAGCTACTATGAACAATTATATGCCAACAAATTGAATAACCCAGAAGAAATGGATAAATTTTTAGGAACATAAATTTGTCAAGGCTAAGTCATAAAGAAATAGAAAACTCAAACAAACAAATAACAAGTAAGGAGAAATTCTTAGACACATACAATCTGTCAAGACTGAATCATGAAGAAACAGAAAATCCAAACAGATCAATAACAATTAAAGAGATTGAATTAGAAGTCTCCCATCAAAGAAAGGCCCAGGATCTGATGGTGTCACTACTGAATTTTACCAAACATTTAAAGAAAACCAAACACCAGTCCTTCTCAATTTCTTCCAATAAAATAAAGAAGGACAGTTTCACACTCATTCTATGAGGCTAGCAATATCCTGATACAAAACCCAGACAAGGACATTACAAGTAAAGAATATTACAGGCCAATATCCCAGTTATACATAGATGCAAAAATCCTCAACAAAATACTAACAAACTAAATTCAACATGACATTAAAAATATTATTCAACATAATCAGATGGGGTTTATCCCAGTGATTCAAGAATGGTACAACATATGCAGATCTATAATATTCCAAATTAACAAAGTAAAGAAAAAAAACGATCATTTAAATAGATGCAGACAATTTATTTGACAGAATTCAATATCCTTTCATTATTAAAAACTCTCAAGAAAGTAGGTATAGAAAAAGAAGAAATGTACCTCAACAAAGTAAACACGATGTGTGATAAATTCACAGCTAACATCATACTCAATGAGGAAGGGTTGAAGGCATTTTTCTAAGATGAGAAACAAGACAAAGATGCCCACTCATACCACGTCTATTCAACGTTCTACTGGAAGAGCTAGTTAGAACAATCACGCAAGAGAAAGAAATAATAGGCATTCAAATTGGAAAGGAAAAAGTTAAATTTTTCCCTGTTTGCAGATGACATAATCTTACAGAGAGAAAATCCTAAAAACTCTGCCAAAATCTGTTAGAATAAATTTAGCAAAGTTGAATGATACAAAATCAACATACAAAAATTTGTAGCATTTCTAAATACTGACAACAAACTATCTGAAAAAGATTCAAGAAAAAATATCCCATTTGCAATTGCAAATAAAATAAAACACTTAGGAATAAGTTAACCAGGAAGGTGAATACCTGTACATTAAACTATAAAACATTTATGAAAGAAATTGAGGAAGATACAAATAAATGGAAAGATATGCCATGTTTGTGGATTGAAATAATTAATGTTAAAAAATACCTCTATTATCCTAAGTGATCTAGATTCCTTGCAATCCCTATCAAAATTCCAATAACATTTTTTTCCACAAAATAGAAAAAAATTAATTTAAAAATTAGATATGAAAATGGAAAAATTTTATCCCCAATATTAGGAAATCAATTTTAGCAATATTTTAAAAGGTTAATATATCATGATCAAGTATAATTATGCAGAAAAGATAATTTGGAATAAAATTTAAAAATCATTTAAAGTTAGTCACTACACAGAATAAACAAGGAAAAACATCAGTTCAGAAAAGGCCTTTAATAAAATTCAAAATTCATCACTCATTCATGGTATAACTATTAGCAAAGTAAGAAGCTAAAGAAATTTACTAATCTGATAAGTTATCAATAATAAGCTGCATTAATCATCTACTTGATGGTAAAATATTGAATATTTAGGTCAAAATTTGGAGAATATAAAGATGCCTACAATGATCACTTCTGCATAACTCTTAACTGAATGTCTCAACCTATGCAACAAGGCAAGGGGAAAAAAGTTTTAAGCATTCGAATAAAAATTGTAAAAAACTATTTGCAGAATGCTGATTCTGTACATGAAAAATCTAGATGTGTTCATGGATAATCTGTTCAATTCGGTAGGTAAATTTTAAAAAGTCACTGGATAAGTCAATACAATAAATTCATTTGTATTTCTATACATTTTAAACAATCAGAAAACTATAAAATATTGTTTGAAAAATCAATAGAAGGATAGCATATACTCATGGATTGGAAGACTCAGTATAGCACTTCTATTAATTTCACTAACATATGTCTTCAGATTACAATATACAGATGCAATTCCAATTAAAATCAGAACATATTTTGTTATATAAACTGACAAGTTGATTCAAGTTATGTCTAAAATTTTCATACATATGTAAAGAGCCAAGCATAGCCAAGACAATGCTGAAAAAGGACAACTATTAAAGAGGAAATAACAGGTTGGTAGGGTTATAATACTATATATTAAGATTTATTATATGAATCTAGTAATTAAAATTTTTATTAACACAAACATAAACAAATAGACCAAGAAAACAGAATGAAGAGTTCAGAAACAAGCCAGAACTTTTATAGCCAACTGATTTATGACAAAGGTGACACAAGTGCTACCGTAGTGAAAGCACATCTTCTGCAATGAAGGTTGCTAAATTGACTGGGTATCTGTTTGGGAGGAAACAAACCTTGGCCGTACTTCACACAATACACAAAAGTCAGTCCCAGACGGACAGATCTAATTACAAAAGGTAAATAGTAGAACTTTTGCAGTAAGCATAGGAGACTATCCTTATTCCCAGACAGGAAACTATAATTATTCACAGAGGACACGCAAGGAATCACTAATAAAGGCAAAGCTTGTTAAATTGGACTTCACTAAAATTAAGACCTGTGTCCATTAAAAGACACCATTAGCACCTAAACCCATTCTAATCATGGGAATATTATGCAGCAAGTCTCAACTGAGCAGCATTCCGTAACATACCTGACCAGTATTAACCAAAACTCATCAAGATTATTAAAAACAAAGTCTGAAAAGCTGGCACAGCCATAAGGAACCTAAGGAGGCATGATGACTAGATGTAATGTGGCATGATGAATGGGATTCTGATTGTATATATATATTAAAAAGAACATTTGAATATAATAAAGACTTTTATAAAAGATAATTATGTAAAAGTTTTGAGTAATAACAAACCGATTTCATATAAAAGTAGAGAATATATTATTCCAGAACACATAAAATGTTTCCAAAAAATGAGCATGTGTTGGATACAAAGTCTTAGAAGTTTTCAAAGGTTGGTAATAATGCAGATTACTTTTTGATCATAGCCTGATACTTCAATTAGGCTAGAAAACTATACTTAGGAGATAATTGGAAACACACTATATGCTAAGAAATGATGGAATATATTTTTCAAAACAGGTAAGTCAAAAATGAATTCATAATATAAATTAAAATTTTGAACTGAATTATAACAGAAACACCATAATTCAAATATTGGATGAAGTTAAAATAAACCTTATGAAAAATATATCGCTTTTAGTGACTCTATTAGGAAAGGTAAAAATGCATAAAATTAACTAGTAAACATCTATTAAAGAAAAACTATATATTTGATGGAATTTACTTATAATTTTCACTTTGTATATTGCATACACACATGTGATAAACCCAAAGAAAATATATTGAAGGCAATAAAAACAATACAGGTACATATTAATAAAATATAAATCAAATAATCACTTAAAGGAAAGATTAATCATTTGAAAAGAAGAACAATAATGATTGACTTTCAGTGATCCTAATCATGAAAGAAGATATAAATCCCAAATGAACAACTTTAGGATTAAAACAAAAGATAAAAACAAATGTTACAGATTTAAAAGACAGTAAGAGAACTTAAGAATTATTTTATGCCAATAAATCTAGAAGCACAGATATGAAATGTTAATTATTCCGAATGTATAACATC
Source organism: Macaca fascicularis (assembly GCF_037993035.2). Lineage (NCBI taxonomy): Eukaryota > Metazoa > Chordata > Mammalia > Primates > Cercopithecidae > Macaca > Macaca fascicularis. The sequence goes on from NC_088387.1 coordinate 86,571,306, forward strand.
AAAATGAATTCAAGTAGAAATTGAAATGAGTAATATTGAAGACACTTAATAATCAAAAATATTTTCACTGATTTATTTTAAGTTCAGATGGCTTCACTAGTGAGAGGTAATAACTTCAGAAACCTAACTCTGGTGTACACAAAATATTATAGGAAACAAAAAATGGGAGGATGTAGAGAGATTGCTCCAATTAAATTGATAGGAATACAGACACATTTGGTACAGAAAAAGAAAACTACAGGTTAATTTTATTCAAAAACATTGATGTAAAACAAAATATTTGCAAATCAACGTCTAGGCAACGTATATAAAGGCTCATACCATGACCAAGTTGGAAGGTTCATTACAGAAATTAAAGGATGTTTTAACTTAAAAAAGTTATTAATAAATTCCACCAGATTAACAAACCAAAGAAGAAAAGTCATATGATTATTTTAATAGCTGCATAAAAAGCTTTCAAAAATTCAACAACATTTATTCATTTTAAACTCTTAGAAAACTAGGAAGAAAAAGAAACTTTGTGATTTAAAAAGAAAACATACCATTTCATACTATGAAATTTATTAAATTAATGTTCCATATCATTTCTTAAAGGACATCAATATATCCAGTCATTTTACTACCTGAACACATTAAAAAAAAACCTAGTAATCTAATGTATCTCATTTTGTAGAAAGCATTGCTTTGTCAAGAAACTCCACTAATTTTTTTGTCTGTTTTGATAAAACATTGCTTTGTCGAAAAACTCCAATAATTTTTTGTCCCAAAACATGCAATGTTAAGCATTGCTTTGTCAAAAAACTCCAATAATTTTTTTTTTGTCAAGAAATTCCAATGTTTTGCTGTCAGATTCTTTTTGCTTCTATTAGTGAAGGATGAATGCCATAAATATCTATGAAGGAAAAAATATCTTGTTCAAGTTTTTCAAGTAGTTTTCAATAAAGTTAATTTCTTTTTTGTTGTTGTTTTCTCTTCTGCATTTAATACATAATTAATATACTCTTAGAAAAAAAAAGGAATATTTACCTATTATGGCATTGTAAGTATAAATTCTCAGTTTACTCATCTGTTTCTTTTTTTAGAGTGTTGTTATTGTTGTTTGTCTGTTTGTCTGAGAGACAAAGTCTCCCTCTGTTGCCCAGGCTGGAGTACAGTGGCCTGATCTTGTCTCACTGCAACCTCCCACTTCCCAGGTTCAAGTAATTCCCATATCCCAACCTCCTGAGAAGCTGGTACTACAGGCACATGCCATTATGCCTGTTTTTGTAATTTTAGTACAGACAGGGTTTCACCATATTGGTCAGGTTGGTCTCCAACTTCTGGCCTCTAATGAATTGCCCCCTTTAGCCTCCCAAAAGTGCTGGGATTACAAGCCTGAGCCACACTGCACCTGGACTTTTTTAGGGATTTCATGGTTTATTTTTATTTTCTTATTCTCATCTGTTTTTTTCCCTATTATAGCACACATATGGTTGCAGATGATTACTTCTGAACATCTATGCTCATATCTTAGTGTCCAGAATCATTTATGCCTGAAAGATGATACTTTCTAAATGAAAAATTACAGTAATTTAAAAAGTACCCATAAAATGTATATTTTATTAAATAGGAGACATATTATTTCCTGTCTGAGAATACATGAAGATGGAAAGTGGATAGAAGCATAGTAAACGATGTAGTAAGAGAAGAGGAAGAGCAACTCTACCGGGCTGCATCATAGCCAGAAGAATGTCTGTTTCTACAGCAGAATCTAAATTTGCTCAGAAATAAGGTCATGTTTCATGAAAGAAAAAAGATTGGAAACAAAAAAGACATTAAGAAGTACACATATGGAGCAGTTAGAACCCCAGGTCTCCACCTCCTGCTTGGATAATCCAATGGCTATCCATCGCTTACCACTGCAGAACATGAGTAGTGTATTCTCAGAATAAATGGAAGCAGAGAGATTTCTGATTTCAAGACATCTGGCCAAAAAGGTGGGAAAGAGTGTCATTATGAAAATATTTATGCTGAAGAATGGGAGATTCCAGTTTGCTTTTCAGCCCAAATCCCTGGGCAATAACAGAGACTTACATTTTCCTAACTTTCCTACCTACATCTCCAAAGAGGAGACTGTCAGATTCTTTTCTAGTAAATGGAGAACCCAGAAAAAAACATTCCTAAATGGTGCTATGTGGATGACTGGAGGTGAAAGACCTTGCTACATTCCCGTCACTGCAGGGAAGCTCAATGGTTTATACACAAGCCTCATGCATCCAGAAGTTTTTCATAGCAAAATTGAAAGCCATGTCAAAATATTGAGTGATCTGAATTTCAACCAAGGGCTCAAGTACTAAGTCGCTAAAAAATTTGCCCATCTTTTAGTATTTTTCAGGGAATAAATGTAAGTTATGCTTTACTAAAATGAGGTGGTAAACCAGAAAAAGAAGATAAAACAGGATCAAACCAGAGGAAGGGTGAGGAAAATTCCCTGTATGATGGGAAAAGGAAAGCCCATGGTGATACTTGTGTTGAAAGCCAGGAGAGTAATCAATCCAACTGTAGAGGGAGAGTTGGAGGATACCTAAACTGATAACTTCAAAAGAAAGAAGAAAATTAGAATTGCTGATTATTGACAGGCTTTTTATGAAACCATTATAGAGAGCTGGAAAATTAATTTACATATGCAAAAACAACTAAACAGATGCAAAAATAAAATAAAACTATAATTAACTCCCGGAAAAAAAATTAACTGCAGATCAAAACATATTCTACAAGACATTCAGCAGTGAACAATATTTACAGAGATGTAATGCTGGAAACAGTTTATAGATTTAACCAGAAGCAAATATGACAGTGGAAGTAAGTGAAGTTGGATCATCACCTACCATGTTAGGTAGTCATTTTGTAATGTTGAATGGTAAACACCAGATAGCAATACAAAAGCAGTATTTAGAAAGTGAGACTATCTGCATTTAATACTGTGTCAGATACAAATAAATCATGAAGATAAAAAATGAATTAGTGCCATATGAATTGTGAATAGAGAATAAATATGGTACAATTTTACTTACTGATGAGCTGTTTCCTCCTATGATAGGTTATTAGACATTCAGAATTATTCTGAGGAAACTTTCTGGTTCAAACTATCTTGTTATACTTTCTACATTGAAGGATACATCACCACCCAGTTAGGAATACCTCAAATATCCCACATTTAAATAACCTGCTAAACGTTTCTATAGGTAAAAGAAAAATCCACTTGCAATTATTTGAGCCTTGAACTTAACTCTGCTTTATATGTAATCACCAATAGTTGGTTTTAATATGCACTGCATTTTGCAAGAATGAAACTTCTGTGTAATTCCAGAGATGACAATGTTCTTTGTGGTATTCACCTAGCTCATACAGCTTACCTAGATCACTCTATATTTGTAGCTGTCTTCTTTATAATAAAAAATTTGCATTATGGATAGTGGGATAGCACTGGCCAATATTAAGGTATCTAATAAATTGTTTTTATCACAAATTATGTTCTATTTTTCATTTATATTTATATTATAATCTACTGATAGCTTTTAAATTATACATGTGGGGAGATTAAATTATCTCTGAATTTAATTTAGGATACTACATGGGGATTTGCAAAACATCTGCTTTAAACAGTGTTATTCTGTTATGTTTGGAATAACTACTGCATAAAGATAACACATACTCTTTGGTCTTTCCTTACCATTTGGTGTTTCAATGTCCAATCCTTCCTGAACTACCTGAAATGGTCTTTTTTGAGACAGAGTCTTGCTCTCTGCCCAGGCTGGAGTGCAGTGGTGCATTCTCAGCTCACTGCAACCTCCACCCTCTGGGTTCAAGCGATTCTCCTGCCTCAGCCTTCCTAGTAGCTGGGATTACAGGCACCTGCCACCATGTCCAGCTCGTTTAGAATTTTTAGTAGAGATGAGGTTTTGCCATGTTGGCCGGCCTGGTCTTGAACTCCTGACCTCAGGTGGTCCACCCGCCTCAGTCTCCCAAAATGCTGGGATTGTAGGCGTGAGCCACTGCTCCAGGCCCTGAGATGGTCTTTAAATAGCAATTAATTAAATAGTCATGGTGCTCTTTCCTGTTGATTCCAGAATCCTTTTACACACTGTACTCCAAGAATCCCCTTTTAATTTACCCACATTGAGATGTAATACAGAACTTACTCGTCACTTCTGAGTAGAGGTGTGCCATACCACATATTCATTATTCCCTCCTTACAAATCTGCTGTGCATTCAAAGGAAACAGGATTTTCCAAACTAGTTCTGAGACTTTATATTAAGAACGGATAAAATTTAATTTTTTTCAATTCTGATATAATCTCATTGTTTATAGATAATATTTCTGGTAAATTACCATGATTTCCCTTTTTCTGCATAACAAACCACTCTAAATTTTGTGGCGCAAAATAGCAATCATCTTATTTCCTTATGATTCTATTGGTCGGCTGTGCCTTGCTTCTGATTTAGCATTACTTCTGCTCTGGGCTGACTTGTAATCAGTGGATGACTCAGGTGGGTCAAAATGTTCTAGAACAATCTCCCTAACATGTCTAACAATTGTCAGAGTCATTGGCTGGGGCAGTTAGCCTCTGCTACAGGTATCTTTTATCCTCCCCTAGGTGATCCTTTCTTAGATAGTGGTCTCAGGGTTCCAAGAAGAAAGAAGAGAGAGCGAGACCAAATGTGAAACCATTTTTAAACTCCTGCTTGCTTTATATTTGCTAATGTCTGACTGGTCAAAACAAGTCACTTAACAGATTCAAAGGCTTGAGACATAGACTCATCCCCTGAGAATAGCTGCAAAATATTGCAGCATTGGTTTGTTCAATGTACCACCTTCCTCTGAATTCTTGAGGGTTATAGATAGAATCCTTATAATCTAATTGTTTTATATATATATATATATGTACACACACATGTACACATATATCTATATGTGTATATCTATCTATCTAATCTATCACACCTTAGTTCTGTTCACAATTTGATGACGTTAGTTTAAATTTTGAATTTAAGGGTTTTTGTGTGTGTGTTAACTAAACACACTTACCCACACACATATGTACCAATCTTCCAAAGAAACAAGAGTCAAATTTTATGAAGGGTTTATTTGATCATTAATTTCTGTCCCATTATTAGATCACATTTGCTGAATCAGATTGTGTTCCCCTAGGCCAGAGTAAAACCCTGCAGTTTAAAAACAGTTTAAGATTCAATTCTGTACATGTATTTTGGTCACCATGTACATTTATTTTAAGGGGTTTAAATAATCTAGTAAAAAGTAAGACTATAATCATAGGCTGACATCTGTTACTGGCATTCTTTTGGTCACTTATTTAGCCATGCCAGACAGAAACCATAGATAGCTAAAGATAACTAAAAATAATTCAGTATGTTTTTCAAATCACTTACACAGAGATTCAAATAAAATCCTTTTTTTCAATGCAGATGCATTTAGGAAGATTATTAAGTGTGAATCTAATAAAAATAGTCCTATGGAGCACTATTTAAAATAATTAAATACACAGGTCAAATTTGGTATCCTTTATAATTTTCATTTCTAAATTATCTTTTTCTCCTCCGTCCAACTTATTTATGCTTGGTTTAATCCTTTGATCTCACCGAGGGAGCTTCAGAACTTACCCCATATCCTTACCTTGAAATCAAATACTTCACAGGACAGACAGAACAGGCTGCATGGGTCAGAGTCTTTCCTACGGTGGCAGCTTCTCTCTATGCAGCTACAAATAGCTCTTTTCCATAGATAGAATTCTAGGGAAAAAAAAAAATGCATGGACTTCGTGCTTTTGGTCTTTTGAAGAGTAAATGAACTTTGCCATTATTTCTCACTCTCATTTTACTACAGATGAAACATAAGAAGAATATGCCTATTTAATATAATTTAAAGCAAGAAAAAGTCACTTAAATTGACTTGACTATATTTTTCAAATTTGAAAAATATACTTTTCATTCTGCCTTTACAGAAAAGAGAAATCTATTCTCTTCTGAAAGATGATAAGGTGTCTTTTGAAATCCAAGTACAACCCCTAGAATTAAGCTGAAGTTGTAAACATCTAAGGACTTGTCTTATAAGACAGCTCAAATTATCTTATCCTATAAACTGCTATAGTTAAAGAAGCAACATCACATTTCCTAGATTTCAAATATTGAATAATGAAATTAAAGATTTAAAACATACTTAAGGTAATTTCATCATAAACCCAAATAAACAGATTATTTTCTTTTCTTTCTTTTTTTATTTTTATTTTTTTTTTGAGATGGAGTCTCACTCTGTCGCCCAGGCTGGTGTGCAATGGTGGCACGATCTCGGCTCACTGCAACCTCTGCCTCCGGGGTTCCAGCTATTCTCCTCCATCAGCATCCAAAGTAGCTGGGATTACAGGTGCACGCCACCATGCCTGGCTAATTTTTGTATTTTTAGTAGAGATGGGGTAGATGCTGGGATTACAGGCATGGGCCACCGCGCCCAGCAGAACTATTTTAAGTTGTAGAATTTCAAGTTCTAGTGTACACATGAGTACAATGTATAGTGAAATTTAATTTTTTCACTTATATAACTATTGAAATATATAGATTGTGAATGAAAAATATAGTCACTGTACATATTGTTTGATGTTATAAGTCATATGAGGGTACCTCAACATTTATTTTTGACTTAATATTATTTTTAACAGAAAGCTCATTAGATTATAATAGATTGTCTGATTTTCCTTACATCTAAGAAATAATTGCTGATCGTTTTAAGTTTTGGTATCTCTGTCCCATTAGGAAAAATATTCCTCAGGTAGTTTTATTTTATAGGTGAAGAAAAGTCAACTATGTGATTTTTAAATTAAGGTTCCAGAGCAAATTAGAATGTGCTTTAGGATTGACAACTTAGTTCAAGACTGCTTTTTCTCATTTTCACATGTGGAAATTTTTACTATGCCTTTTAGTCATTGGCAAATTGCCAAAATACAGTAGACAAGGCTTCTAAATGAGGTGTAGATTGATGACTGGAATTTAAGGGTTACAAACAAGACCACCAAGGCCCAATTACCATCGTTAGGTAAATAAATTCCACCCTTGAAAGAGGCTTGAGAGAGGAATCCCAAACTCCCTATGCGAAGAATCCTGAGCTGAACAGAATCAGGAGAGAGTGAAGCAAAGACGAATGTGCATTGGCAGTAGTCCAAAACTTTATGCAAAGGTTTACTGGTGTCCACTTGAGCTAAGGAAGAGGGGAAAAAATAGTACTAATAAGTTTTTAGTGCTGAAAACATGAAATTTACCTTCAAGATGAGAGAGCAAATCCATTTACTATTTGAATTATTTGCACCTACAGCTTTTTGCCCTTAAAATGGTTCTGCCAGAAATTGCTTTTTTTCTCAGTAGTTGTACATGAAAATTTCATGGAAAATGAATTCAATTTTACCTTGATTATTTTTTTCAAGATGCATATATATAGCTACAGTCATTCTTATGAAATTGGTTTTCATATACCTCATTTTATAACACATAATACCCTAAAGTAGCAACTCAGGAAATGAAGAACGATGAATTTTGCCTTGGTTTTGGTCAGGCTGACTTCACATCAGGAACAAGTGGGGACAGAGGAGAAGAAAACTACACGGAGTTTCGCAGCCAATGAAGAGAAACAGAGGATAAATGTCCGTTAGCCACACTTAGGCAATTATATCATTCAGTTGATTTCGTTTTGTTTTTTTTTTGTTTTTGTTTTTGTTTTTTTGGTTTTTCCTTTGTACGAAATACTGTGAGCACAGTAGTTGCTCTCAATAATTTGACAATGCAGTGTAGAGAAAGGAAATGTAAACCAATGGTTCCATTCAAGAGATCCTAGTAAAAAACCGATTTCCAAATTTAAGTGGTTGAGATGCAGTCTTCCAAAGGCCTGGGCTTACTCTGTAGGGCATCTGTCCTCCATGAGGTGGCTCAGTATTGCAATTCTTTATCAAACTGTGATTCCACTATTGCCTCAACAAAGAAAAGAGAGAAAATGGAGAGTTGGGCTGGGCAATTTAATGCCTCTACCTAGGTCACTTCCTCCAAGGGTTCATTGTGCATTTCAAGTCACAAGGTTCATACCTACATCAAAGATATGGGGAAGTACATCCTTCCATAAGCCCAGAAGGCGAGGATTCCTGTTCACTAATAATATTTATCACTTACTAATTACAAATAAAATGCCAAAATGGTACAAATAGAGATTTTTAAATATTATAAAAGCTAGAAGGAAGTATAGTAAAGGACAGTGTAGAGAGAATTATCTTGAAGCATAATTATGCATATGGTAAGTGAATATGGCAATTCTGCGTGGGAGGAACAATGGCATAAATGACACAAATATGAGAGAGAAAAGAGGCAGTGTTTAAAGCTATGAGAGTTAAGACTTGAAAATGTGTCAATTTCATCCCAAGGAACTTGGAATTTTTCATGTAGGAAGAGGGGAGCTCTCTAGGGTTTTAAGGAAAGGAGCAAAGTGATAATATTTTTTCTTAAAAAATTACCCTTGTGGGAGAAGAGAAGATGGATTTGAGAGGGATGAGTGTAGGATATTATACTTTGGGCCCAAGATGATGTGGCTCCAAAGCACATCACCAAAGCATCAACAGTAAAGATAGATTTGAGAGGCACTGGGAGGTAGAAACCAACATGGTCATTGATAGACTCCTGTCTGTTGGGAACTTCACTGTCCATAAGAATATGAAGAGACAATATCTCTACCTCCAAATAGCTTATAATCAGACATGTAAGAAACAATGGTGAAAGTGTAGGTGTTCTGATGGGCAACAGAGTCTTAAGAGAAAACTCCAGAGAGCAGAGAAACATCAGATTCTGCAGTCATGCCAACATTTTCTGCCTTTTTATATTGATATGCCCCAGGGTTATTTTTTGCCTTTCTTCTTTCTTAGTTTCATATAATGAGATTGAGCTGTTTCATACATGTCTAGCAAAGAATATGTTCTTACCTGCAGTGATCTGCCTGCCAATTCATTCTGATCCTGTCCCATGAACACTTCCTGAATGCTATTGTCATCTGGAATCACCACACTGAATGAATTAATAAATTTAATAAATCTTATTCTGTGACCATGTCCTCAGGTGATAATATTTGCAATCTGGACACTTGATGGGGACAAGTAGGTTGGGATGCAGCTGAAACAGAACCATTCCTCAAGTCTTTAGTGTTTTATCAATATTCTGAAAGAACAGCTTAACTTTCACTAATTATTAATGTTCTCATCATATATATAGACCAGTATAATTCAGAGGACACTGCTGTCTTATTCCCGGTCTTCATTCTTTCTATGTCTTTTTTCTTTTCAGTCATCTCTGAGAATTTCTTCTATAACCCACTGCATAGTTTCACATTACCACACTCCTTTTTGTGCAGTGGTGTCGGAAGAGATTCTGAAATCTCTCTGCTTTCTCCTTCCCTGCGATTTCCAAGTTCTGCCAACCAGGAAAGAGCATTAGAAACTTAAGCAATTATCTCTAGCTGGTATATGATCCTTCTCTTCCCAAGCAAGGTAAACTTTATTATTAAGTACTGGTTAAAATTACTATGTGTGGCATAGAAATCATTCATGGTAATGTTATTTAGTGTAATGGAACTTGTCCTAATTCGGTTCTGTTTTCTTTATGCCATTTACTTATAATCATGTCACATTTATATGACCACTTTAAATTTTAAGCTCACAAAGGGCAGGAAGCCCATCCCAGTTATTCTAGATAGCCCTGAAAGTCGCATCCATAAGCTCATGATGGTTTGATGTTACTGACTTTGTTGTTTACATTAAAATTATTTGAAATTTTGGTTCAATCGTGCCAACTTATTGCTAAAAAGGCCTTTCCATAAAAATAAATTTATTTACTTTATTAGATGCTAATATTCGTTGGTAAATGCTAATTTCTCTAAAATATTAATATAAAGAGATGTTGAAATTCTATCTAAACCTTTTGATAATCACCAAAAGACATTGATTAAATTTATTTTCACCTTAAGTTTTTTGACCGAAATATTTTGAAATAAATATGCTGTTAAATCTCCATAATTTTTTTTGTTTTGTTTTTTGTTTTTGAGATGGATTATCACTCTGTTGCCAAGGCTGGAGTGCACTGGCTCAGACTTGGCTCACTGCAACCTCCACCTCCCACGTTCAAATGAGTCTTCTGCTTCAATCTACTGAGTAGCTGGGATTACAGGTGTGTGCCACCATGCCTGGCTAATTTTTGTATTTTTGGTAGATATGGGGTTTTACCATATTAGCCTGGCTGGTCTCGAACTCCTGACTTCAGGTGATCCTCCTGCCTCGGCCTCCCAAAGTGCTAGGATTACAGGTGTGATCCATTATTCCTGGCCTCTCCATAAGTTTTTTAAAATAAAACAAACTTTTCACTTGTTCATCAAACCAATCTCTCTATATATGTAGAAATTTAACAGATTTGTGCTATTGATACAGTACTGAATTATAATACCTAATTCGAGAGAGACCTTGGAAGCTGTTTATATTATAACGATGAAAAAAATAAAGTCACAGGAGGTTAAGTGACTTTTTCAAGATATTTGACAAAGAGAAGCATGATTCAGTGGCATGAGCACTGGTTTGGGCTGAAGCAGGAGAATTGCTTGAACCCAGGAGGTGGAGGTTGCGGTGAGCTGAGATCATGCCATTGCACTCCAGCCTGGGGGACAAGAATGAGACTCCAAAACAAATAAATAAATAAAGCACTGTATTGGATGTTAGAAATCTCTAATAGCATTTCTAGCTATGCCAAATATTTGTTATACCTGAGTGTTCTAATTTCTTGGACAAAAAGATGGAAGGGCTACAAAATCTTTAAGTTTCTTTAATTTTAAAAGTTCAAATTTGAAATTAAAGTCACACTACAATTAGAAAGATTAGTCAATGACTGAATTCCTGAGAGCTCAGTGTTGAGTGGACAGTCATCCCACCAGTCCTTTGTATCTGTATGTTCTGTAGTCACAGACTCAACAAACCATGAATTGAAAATATTTTTAAAAATAATAAAAAATAACAATATGACAAAAAAGAATTGGAATTACAAAAAAAAATTCAATAAAGTATATCTACTATTTACATATCATTTGCATTGTATTAGGTGTCAGCGGTAATCTATAAATGATTTAGAGTATACAGGAACATGTGCATAGGTTATATGTAAATATCATGCCATTTAATATAAGGGATTTGAGGATCTACAGATTTTGGTATGAGACAGGTCCTGGAAATAATCCCCACTGGATACTGAGATGATTTCATGAATGACTGTGTGATAGTTAACAGTGGCAACAACAGGACAGGGCAAGCAAAAAGTGTTAGCATCAGGAGGCAATTAGACAAGACGAACATACTTGTTACCAATAGCAATGCATGTGAGAGAGGGTCAATTCAAGACCTGGCAACCCAGGCAGGTCAGTGCATTCAGGATCTGGTGGATAAGAAACTCTAAGGCCAGGGAAATCAGAGAGGACAGAGCAGGAATTATGAGAAGAGTTTGCAAGATCTTGAGCAACTAGACACTGGTTCGCAAGTGGTCTGCATAAGCAGAATAGTTGTATTTCAGCAGGTAAATATGTAGTTAATAACAATCATAGAGTTTTGAGTCCAAGGTTAGAAATAATCTCAGAGGGTGGCCAGTCCTGAAGCTACAGAGAGTATACCTTATTAGAGACAGAGGGAGGCACAAAGGGACAAGGCAGAATCTGACACGGGCATGTACATATATTTCATTTACTTGACTTCTCATTGGAAAAGACCTGAGCCAAGTGAAGAAGCAGTGAGACAACTAAATAGCTCTGAATAGAAAGGGGATAGCAAGATTAGGTTAATGAACTTCTTATAGAGAGTGAAAGTCTTGATGACTCACAATTTGAAAAAGAGAAGAAGAGCTGAGCTGGTGCTCCAGAAAAGATATTTGAAAAGGATTTTTTCTGAAAGATACTTTGCAGAATTTGTAATATGCAGCTCTTCTAAAAAGATTTGATTAAATACCAATTTCATTAATGCAATATAGGCACTTTGAGCATGTGTCAAACACAAATGCTGCCCTTGTGTGTCCAGTTCCACTTGTTCTCTGAAAATATTCCCTCCCTCTAGGAGAGTGATTTTTTTTTTTTTTTTTTTTTTTTTTTTTTTGAGACGGAGTCTTGCTCTGTCACCCAGGCTGGAGTGCAGTGGCCGGATCTCAGCTCACTGCAAGCTCCGCCTCCCGGATTCACGCCATTCTCCTGCCTCAGCCTCCCAAGTAGCTGGGACTACAGGCGCCCGCCACCTCGCCCGGCTAGTTTTTTGTATTTTTTAGTAGAGACGGAGTTTCACCGTGTTAGCCAGGATGGTCTCGATCTCCTGACCTCGTGATCCGCCCGTCTCGGCCTCCCAAAGTGCTGGGATTACAGGCTTGAGCCACCGCGCCCGGCCGAGAGTGATTCTTAAAGCAAGGTTTGTAAACAGTAGACTCTTTGGGGAAATGTACTGTCAAATTACAAATATTCCCCACAAACATCACACAGTCCTATATCCATACACTTTGTGCAAACATACCCCATATCCTGCCAGAGCTACATGAGCACAATGTAATTATTCTGGTGTCCCTTTGATTTTGAAAAACCGTACTCTAAGGGATACTTGCTTATTTGTTTCTGCTGCGTAATAAACATGTTTTAACGTGCTTATCATAGACTTTTTTACTCATTGTATAAAACACTTTTATCTCTTAAGGCATCATTTGTTGTCCCTCATTCCAGATAACTGTTGAGTTAAATTCTGGTTACAGCTGAAAGGATGCTGGTAATTGAAACTCTGAGGTATGGAAAGGAGGGCAAGATCTCTGTGCCCCTGATAATTCTCTGGCTCTTGCCCATAGCTGTTTCCAACTGGGATAGGTACAGCTCCCCTTAACAAGAAGAAAATATTTTCCACTTTTCAAAATTCATTATCTGTTCTGCCACAGATAAAGCAGGATGTAAACCTGACCCACTGGCAGCCCATCAGGAGAGATTTATCTGGAAACTTCCCCTGAGGATCTATAGCACAGTTGAAAACAACAGGTGAAACCAACACCTGAAAAGAAAGGGGAAAAACTGGTTCAACTTCTTTGAGCATGAAATGTCATCCTCTTTAGCCAGCCCCTTCACTCTTCTTCCTGTTTCTTCTGAGAGTTGAGTGCACCTGTATGAATTTCTTCTCAAGATTCTCTTTCTGTTTTGCACCCTTCCCCCATCTTTATTCACAATTTCATTTTTTGCTTTCTCTCATCCATATAATTTTATTTCATGTTTTCCCCAATGTGAAATCTTCTTCCATTCTAGCAATTTATGCCATTCCAAAGTCATATTCCTTTATTTCTTCCTTGTCTTCCCACTACTGTCACAGGATCCTTGGGGTGATTCCTTTCCAGCTGGAAACCTCTGTGGCCAGAGGCGCCTTTGCCCAAGTTTTGCTGAGGCACACTGGGCTCATTCTGCCCACTCAGCTTCCCCCAGCTCATGCTACTGGCCTAGATCCCATGCCCACCTAGGGCAAGTGGAGCGGCAAGTGGTGTGTGAACTAGTGAGCATGGGGTAGCATGGGGTCCAGCCCCTGTGCACAGCCAGGCATGCTGGCAGCAGAAGGCAGGCAGATTTAGGCACTGGCCTGGGCACCAGCTCCCTATGAGGCTGATTTTGGACCAGGCATACTGCAATCAGCTTTCATGGCTGGTACCAGGAAATGTAGTGATGCCCAGAAGCTTGGGGATGCCAGAAACTGCAGAACACCAAAGAGGGTGTCATAGCCTTGGCTTTGGGGTCTTCTGGGTCTGGGGTCCCTGAAGGACCACAGCTCTTCTCTCCTTTTTCCTTTCCCTCTTGTTGCCCACAACATGGCAAACAAAAGGCATGTTTCAGCCCTATTTGTATTACAGCTCTTTTAGCCCCACCATTCAGCAGGTCCTGAGTCCTAGTCCTGCATCTAGGAAGAATGAGGTACACAGACAAGTTGGGGGTGAGCAAGGTGAAGAAATTTATTGAGCAAAAGAACAGTTCAGGGGAGACCAAAATTGATTAGCTCCTTTCCGCAGGCAGGGTGTCTCAAAAAGTGTTTAGCTCTCAGCAGAGAGGAGACCCTGAAACAGGTAGTTCTTCTCTACAACTGGCAGTTCCAACATCTGCTCAGCTTTCAGCAGAGAGGAGACCATGGAGTGGGTAGTTCCTTTCTGCAGCTGGTCATCACATCTCTGCTCAGCTCTCAGCAGAGAGGAGACCCTGGAGTGGGTAGCTCCTCTTTGTAAATGGTTGTCTTGTCATCTCCTCCAGTCTGACTGAGTCCAGGGTTTTTATGGGCTTCAGAAGGGAGGAAGTGTGTGCTGATTGGTCCATGGGCAGCCATGGGCAGCCCCAGAGAAAGCACCATAAGTTCTCACTCCTGTCCATGGTACTTGCAGCCCAGTCCCCAGGCTTCAGTTCTTTCCTGGCTTGAAGGTAGGTCTTCATCGAGGACCCATCCCTTTTTGTAGCAGTCTGTCTGCCTCCTGCCTCTCTTCATAGCACCCAGGCTGTTCATGCTGAGGGGTGCCTGAAGGCCAGCACAGAGCTGCCCTCAGCACCCTCACACCAACCACCCATGCTTGTCGGTGCCCAAAGTCCAGAGTCAACACTTCCGCAAGCAGGCACACACGCATCTGGGTTGCTACAGTACCTGGGCTCGGCCTCAAATTTGCTCAGAGATCAGAGCTGGTGCCAGGAGTGGGGAGAGGCCAGCTAGTGGGAGCAGGCATTCCCGAGCTTGCAGGGGAAGAGGGGGGCCTTCCTGGGTCCCTTACAGTGCATAGATACCAGGGTCTGCAGCCGAGGCTTGGGCAGCTACAGCTGTGCCTGGGAGGGCAGGATTCCCGCCGGCTCCTGAACCCAAGAGCACAGGAATGCCCAGGTCCACAGCAGTGGTTTGGGAAGCTTGGGTGACTACAGCTCTGTCTGGGACAGTGGGGCTCCTGCTGGCTCCTGGCCCCCAAGAGCACAGGGATACCTGGGCCTGCAGTTAGGGCTTGGGCAAATGCAGCTGTGACCTGGAGGATAGGGCTCTTGCCTGCTCCTGGCTCCCACTGGCCTTATGGAGCATGCTGCCCCACTCCCATGCAGTGTACCTCCCCCACTGCAGCCAGCATCATGGCAGTGGTGGCTCCAGACAGGCTGACCCTGCTATCACTACTACCCTCAATAAATTATAACTTCTCATTTTCTGCTGAAACTATTTCCCTAAAACAATTCTCTCAAATAGAGGACAGCCTTCCTCTTACTCTTTTCACATTTTGGTAAAAAATGGAGAGCACTTTCCACATGTCCAATGCTTCTTTTAGCTTTTAGTATTACCAATATTATATGTCAGCCCTTTTTCTCTGATGTCTGTCCTCTTCTGTACCACTTATTTGCATTATCCTCTGCTTATCCCTATTTTTATTTTGCTGTCACCAAGTTGAGTGCCTATAATGTGCAAAATATCATGGTTGATACAGTGCATAGGTATTTATATTAGTATGAGACATAAGTATAGATAAAGTACCATGTGGTATCAGAGGAGATAGACATTTCATCTTGTTTGTATAATTAAAAAAGTCTCCTGGGAAGAGGGGACAGTGAGATCAAAATTAGGATTGTAAAATAGAAGGGAAGTGTGTGGGAATAACATTTAAAGGCTTAGTGTATACTCCAAGAAAGCCAATCTGTCCAGTTGAACATCAGCAAATGCTAAGTATTGAGAAATGCATGTGGAGGTGATAATGAAACTATGCCAACTGGGGAGGGTGCTCAGAAGGATGGCAAAAGGAAAAGGATAGCTGACAAGACAATGGAGTGCCCTTGTTCAGAAGGTGAGAGAATGAAGGGGAGCCAGGTCAGAGGACAATTGTAGATCAAAAGTCAATGGAAGATAAGAACTTTATAGAGAAATCTGTTATCAAGATCAAAAAATGAATGTAGATCAAGTGGATTATGATCTGAAAGGAAGTTGTTGATTTGAGGTCATTAGTGAATTTCAAAAGCAGCATCTTAACAGACTTGAGGGACTAAGTGCACTGAATTAAGTGATGAGCTGGTAACACATAAACAATTCATTTATTATAAGGCAATATATAAGCATATTTTTAATTAGTGAGAAAAATTTGGGTTAAGTGTTTAGGAACTTACAGTTTCAAAGATGGGGCATTTAAAAGTTACAATGTAAAATAAAAATCTCACTATGTTATAAATTTTGCTATCTTTTTCCCAGAACCCTACCTTTCCAGAATGAGAGGATTCTTGCTTTTCCTTTAACTTACTAACTTCTCTGACTTCTATAGAACCTACATAATGGGGAAATAGAGATATTGTAAGATATAAAAAGGATAAAATATATTAAATAAAGACCTGAGCAAGAGTGAGAGTTGAAAAAGATAAAAGCCTACTCAAGTGGATTTTTGAGAGTGTTTTTAGAAACTAGGAATTGTATGTGATTGATTTGGAGACAGCTGTAGTTTGTGAGGCAGTGAGAGTGAAAACTCAGCTGTAGTTTGTGAGGCATTGAGAATGGAATTGGATGAAGAGACTTTTAGAGAAGCAGTGCTGTATCTTATAAAGATGCTCCTCTTTTGGTGACTTTGCCATAAATTTTCAGTTAAAAAAATTTTAAATTAGAAATTGTTTTGTATGCTAGATTAATAATTCTATAATGCCACATCCTGCTGATAATGGAGTGAGTGGCTCTGTTACATAGTGTTTACACAGGAATGTATGCTGTAGTCAGGTATATATTTCTGTGTGTATTTTGTATTTAAATGTGTATAATTTAGTAGAGGCCTATGAGAATGCAAGAAAAAAAAGGATAGCTGATGAACTAGGCAGGGCGCATGCTATCAAAAGCAGAAGAGGACAAACCCACGAGAAGGAGGGAAACTGCATCCTTTGAGATGAGAAGAAAGCTAGAAAGAATTAAGAGAAAAAAGCTAAAGATTTTTGTATAGAGAAGTGGGTGAAATACCCTCTATAGCGAATGAGGGGTTTACTTCAACAAGTGGGAAAGAATTGGAATAGGCATGTTGGCAGGGAATAACAATTTGTTTAGTAGTACTGCCAAGCAGCAATGTCAGACCTGATGGAGATGGAAAATATTCATTTCTAGGGTATTTTGTCAAATGTCTTATGAACCTCTCCCATAGCTGTCATTATGAAGAAGTAGAGGCAGGAGAATTTTATAGTGTAAACTTTACAATGAACTGTAAGCAAGGATAAACTGATGGTAGTTGGCAGTCTGCTGCTAACTACTGGTGAGTGACTGGCTCTAAATTCCCTCAATCATACATATAAACTCCCACATTCTTTGTAGAGTTTTGAAACTGAGTATAGTGATAGTAAAACTGGCCTAATTGTCCCATAGAACCATGTTTATGATTTCTTTTGAATAAACATAGAAAATATCCAGTCTTAAAACTTAAGAAAGTTACATTTGTCTTACCTGAGTTCTCTTCTCAGGAAACCAACCATAAGGCCTTCCAGATACTATCAAGGAATTGAAACTTACCAGGTTATTTCATCTGGACGATGAGACACAGACCCCTTAGGCATCATGATTGCTTAACTGACCACCTGCTTCCTATAGACCAAGTCCTCTACCTTGCCCTTACCTAATTCCTTTTTTCCCATACCTGGTTACAATTTTCTATGCTATATAAACACAAAACTTTAACCAGCTGACATGTATTTGAGAGTGATCTCCCATCTGCTCAGCTGCAGCACCTGAATACAACCCTGGCAATACTTGTTGTCTCAGTGATTGGCTTTCTATTGAGTAACCCCTGGTGTTTTGGTAACGATAGAACAAATGCAGTGAGGAAGTCAAGCTTGCAAAGGTGAGAAAAGGGAAGAAGGAGCTGACATCAGCTGATACAGGTCCACAGCTGAATCTTCAGATACATGAAGAAGGAAGGATAAAAAATAGCTCCTAAGCAAACAGATTAAGGTATGTACAACGTTATCACAAGCTCATGGACAGAGGTCCATTGCATAGACATTAAATATAAAGCACTCAAGCTATGAAAAATCATGGAAAGGGCATTTTCCAATTCCTAAGTATTCCAAATATACATTATTGACCAGAGATATTAGATAGCATATATGTTTTGAATTTTTAGTGCTGGAAAGTTGTGATTTTGTGGACCACTGCTTAGTGCACCACTAATAAAGTTCTCCTTGTGGAATGACCACATCTTTATACTCATCATTATGTCCTCTTCAGAATCTAGCACTTTATATTGGGAACTCAGGAACATTAAAAAATAATGATTACATGGAAATAAACTTTGCCAGGACCCAAAATTTACAATTTTACTTACCCTTTTCTCTACCATCACCTTTTTTTTTAAGTTTCAAATGATCTTTAATCAGATGATCATGTATCTTGTAATAACTATATCCACCTCAGACTTTTGACAGCCTTCTAACTTTGCTGATAAGACCTTCCTTCCGACAAAATCAGTTAATGAGTGATAATTCTAACATTGTGTTCTTATTAAGAAAATTACCTCAAACATTTGAGCAAATGCCAGCTTTTTGGGAAATAGTGGAAGAGTAATAATATTGCTACTACCAATAATAATACTGACAAAAACAATTTTGAGTCCATTCTATGTAAGTTATGTACAATTATAAGGCTTTTACCCATGCTAATACAACTCAGTTTTCCAAGCTTCTGAGGACAGTAACATTGTTACCCCTATTTTACAAACATACATGAGAAATAATTGTTGTATACATGGACTCCTTAACACCTCAGGTTGTTTTCTTTACTTCTTGCCTTTACTAAATGCCAAGTGATGGTGAAGACTAGACAGCCACTTCATCTTTTTTAAGAATAATCTTTTCAGACTGAGTGCTACCACTTTCATACCTGTAATACCAGCACTTTGGGATGCCGAGACAGAAGGATTGTTTGAGCCCAAGAGTTCAAGACCAGCCTGGCCAACATAGTAAGACCTCTTTTCTACAAAAAACAAACAAACAAACAAAAAAGCAAATTTAAAACATTATCTGAGTGGTACATGCTTGTAGTCACAGCTACTCTGGAGGCTTAGGTAGGAGGATTGCTTGAGCCTAGGAGATTGAGGCTGTGGTGAGCCACAGTTGCACCACTGCACTTAAGCCCGGGCAACAGAGTGAGACCCTGTCCCAAAATAAAATAACATAAAATAAAAATAACCTTTTTATTTTGAAATGGTTTTAGATTCACAGAAACGTGGTGAGAAAAGTCTCATATATGTCATATACAGTTTTCCTTATTGTTAACATCTCACATTAGTATGATATAGCTGTCACATATAATGGACCAATATTGATGCATTATTATGAAGTACAGTTCATATTTGATTCGAATTTCCTTAATTTTCACCTAAAGTCTCTTTCCTGTCGAAGGATCCCATTCAGGATTCTACACTTCATTCAGTCTGCATGCCTCCTTAGGCTCCTTGAAACTGTGACAGTTTCCCAGCCTTTCTTTTTTTCTTTTTTTTTTTTAAATGAACTTGACAATTTAGAGGAGCACAGTCAGGTATTTTGAAGAATGCAGAATGTCTTATGGATTTTGCCTGGTGTTTTTCTCATGATTAGACTGGCATGATGGATTTTTGGAAGGAATGCCACAGACATAAAGTGACATTCTTATCATGTCATTATCAAACGTATATACTATAAATATGATTTATAACTGTTTATGCAGACCATGATTGTCTGGCTGTGGAATTATTTCTCAGTTTTCTCCCCTCTAAAGGTACTCTTTTTGCCTTTCTCTATTCTCCTCTTTGAAATGAAGTCACTGTGGCATCCTATAGTCAAGAAGTTTGGGCTATCTGCCATCTTCTTGAACTAGGAGTATACACATACTTTTAATTTTGGAATTCTTCATGGAAGATTTGTCTATTATCTGCTATTTATTTGTTTACTTATTCAATTATCTATTTATATTAGTATAAACTCATGGATATTTATTTCATATTTTGGCTTATATCCCCATACTAGCCATGATTTATTTTTTGGCTCAAAGCATTCCAGCTTTGGGCATTGGAAGCTCTTTCACAGTTGGCTACTGTGTTCATTTGGCATACGGTACTTTCATTGTTGTGTATTTAAGGTCCACTTTTGAAAAGAGAGGGCATTTTATATAGTCTCTCAATTTTTATATCTCTATATAGACGATAATTTTAGATTATCTGTGTTTTCTATGTCAATAAAGAGCAATGCACAAAGAAGCACTTAAGCTGAATTAATATTTACCTTCCTCCAAAGCCTACTATGAGCATTTGAATGCTGTATTATGTTATTTTTTCATTTGGACCTCACAGTGTGTGAACTTTATAAGTAAATAAATGCTTGATGCTTGAACCTGAAAGTCTTTGCCTGCTATATTTTTAAAAAGTGTGAATTTAATAGAAAGGAACCTTAGTTACATTACCTTACATAGCAAAGAAATTTGCCATTGTCTAATACTTGGTTAAACTCCCATCACAATAATCTTTATAAGGCATCATTTGAAGAGAATCTTGAAGTATGCATGATTTAAGCATAAACTATTGTATGATGATAGATGTTCCCTTTGATATCACAGAATTTCATTTCAGACTATATTTATTATCATCTACTTACTATATTTTGCCATCAGAAATTGTATTTTCACATGTATTTTTAATTAATCAGTTCTAGTGTGTTGTTTATAATGTATTTGCAATAAAATCTCAAATTAAAATGTATTTTTATTTGTGAAATTAAGCACAATTTAACAGTGGAACAAAATATTATTTGTTAAAAATTATCACACTGTTGGAATCCAGAATATTCTGACTATACTTTTTGATCACACAGTTTTTTAACACAGTATTTTGATCTTAAGAAGGTTTGTATACTAAATGTTTAAAGTAAAACAGTAACAATATGAGTGCCTTTTCATTGTGAAGCATTTTCTGGAGTAATAGTCATTTGATTCACTTAATTTTTTTACTAATCCTCTCTATAATGCTTTTAAGATCCTTTCAGGATCATATGGTAGGCAGGCCCAAAACATCTTGACTCTTGTCATTCATTTAACAACTATTTAATGAATTTTATGTTCCGGGCAAAGTTACGTTTCCATGGGATACAGCAGTAAACAAACCAGGGAGAGTGCTTCTCTTATGACACTTGAATATTCTCTATACAGTGCTGTTCATCAGAATTACAATGCTGGCCACAAATATGAGCCAAATATGCAATTTGGTATTTTCTAGTAGCCATGTTTTAAAAAAAAATGTGAAATTAACTGTAATATTTCTATTTAGTCCAATATCTCCAAAACATTACCTTGTGTAATAACAGAGGTAGTTAATAAACACATTTTTATTCTTTTTTATATTAAGTTTTTGAGATCCAGTGTGTATTTTACACTTATAGCATGTTTCAATTTAAACCAGACATTGTTAAAGTGCTTGCTAGCTACATATGGCTGGTGGCTATTTTATTAGTCAACACATTTCTATGCTATAAACACCACAATCCTGGATAATTTTAGGGTAATTTAATTTAAGCTTATAAGATTTGAAAGTGGATATCTTTTATTCCAAACCATAATAGAATTTGAAGCACAAATGTGAATTTTTTATATTCTAACAGAAGGTTTTATAAAATTCATCAATCATGTAATATTTTAAAAATGAGAGTAGGAGAACCTATATTACACATTTTTATAATATCGGAACACCAATGGCATCATTTTCAATTTATTAAGGAAATAAAATACAACAATTTACTTAGCATTTCACACAGAAACTGTGCAGAAACAGAGCTAGGTTTGAAGTTTCTCATGTACGAATTTTATCGATAATTGAGTAGGTGGGCGAACAATCCCATAAATGGGTTATTTATCCAGTTATTTCTTCCCTCTCACTACTGTACTATATTTATTTCAGGATCTTGTTATTCCTTCTTTATTGGTTTCTGAATCACTCAAATACTCTTATCTCCTTGGACTGTATCTTTCATCTACTGCTTAAACAAGGTGAATGGCTTAGTGATTACTAAAACTTTTTCAAAACTTTGATTCTTAGCTCAATATGTAATGTTTTTCATGCAACTTCTATGTTTTTATTGGTGGGAGAATTCAAGGGAGTCAGTGATGGTTAAAAAGTTCGGGACAATTAGGAGAGGTAGAGCAAGGGCCCATAAGAAGAAAATCTGGCCAAAGCGTTTTGACCACAATTCTTACTGATAAAGTTTATGCTATCTTCATTGACATACTTCTTTCAATTACAGCAGGGCTGTTCTTGATCTGTTCCCAAACCTACATATATTATTAGAGACAACTAGTAAAAGCAGATTTCTCCTTAAATGTTAAGTAAATGTTTATGTGCCTTCAAAAGTGATTACACAAATAAACAAGATAAACTTTTGCTGCCTAACAAATATTGAATTAGTAGATAATATTCAGAATTCAATTTGTTCAACTGTAATATGGCAATTTTACATGTAAGGTGTGTAACAAATTAATGATGTTTTGCCAAAATCATATCTAACACTTCTCCTATTTAAATCTGCTGCTCACTGTGTGCAAAATTTCTTCTCTGCAGCTTGCTTAACTACCTCATCATCAGGTCCTGGGGGATGGGGTGTGGGGGGGAAGGTTGAGGTCCTTGGGTGGCCCTGTCTCTATTTCTAAGTGAATATAGTACTCTGAGCTTCCTTTGTGACTTTCCCCCTTTTTGTACAATTAGGAAATTAGCTCAAGATTTTTTTTCTTCATTTAAAAACACTAAGATAAAAAATACTGTATTTTATCCTTAGAACTTGAATTTAATGACTTAAAAGGAGAGTAATTATCACTGGAATTCATTCCCTTTCTGCTCTACAAATGTCACGTTAGCCTGAACTTCAGAACAGAGAATAATTAATTTTATTTTGCTTTGATTCTACCTAATATATAATTAAGTTTTTCTTGTTTACTCTTAATTTTACTTCTTGATTACATGTGTTTAATTCATTGTTAAGCATGTATTCAAAATTTAACTTTAACTGGGAGTAGGAAAAAAAACACTTAAGGAAATTAGATTGTGTGTGTGTAGTAGTAAAATGTAAAACAGAAACAATACAAAAGAAAGAATATATTTTTCTTATACTACTTTCATGTGTAGCATTACATTTTATAGAAATTAATATCAGAAAGTAGTTTTCAATTGTATCTTTTAAAATAGATCCCCGTTTTCTAAGTCTGGTCTTTAGGAAACAGTAAAGGGAGTCTGAGATGCCCATGACCAAAGTCTGGCATTGACCATATTAATATGGCAAATGCAAATTTACTGGGCTGAATGGTATTTTGTAATCACATAGCTAGAACAGATTAGTAAAACATATCTGCCAGCATGGTATCTTTTACATGTAGGAGACCTTCACAAAGCTTTTAAAGCAAAGAGTAACTTAGAAATAACCTTTTTAGACAGAGTATGTTTTCTGAAATGTGTGCTTTGTTTATTATAAATAAAATATAATAAAATTAATTAAATATAACATTATTTTTCTACACCTCCATTTATTGAGCTATGTCTTATCTAATGTTGCGTTTCTATTCACCCACCAAACCATGCACCCATCTGTTTGTATGTACATTTATTGATGGAACATTTTTTGGAGGAGTTCACAGTTGCTACCATCTCTATTTATAACTAAGAGGCAGTCACGTAGAATTCTTCAACTGATTCCTTTCATTGTAATGAAATTTGCTTGTTTAGCAAACTTCTTCAACTACAGTATTCAGATGTTAAGTTTGGATCTTAATATCAAAGGAAACCAGAAAAAAAGTGAGTGACTAACTTCTAGTCTCCTTGGTTCACTGGGCATTGTGATCTGCATCCCCTGTTTATTATTGCCCTTTCTTCTTTTACTTATAATATCAAAATGTTTCCTCCAGTCTGAAACAAAAATTACTTAATTCCTCAAGCTCTGAAAAACTCCTGTCTCCCCCTTATGTGAGTGATCTCCAAGGACTTATTATCAGCACCTGTGATTTATAAAGAAGAAAGAATAACAGAATGTTCTTACATTATGGTCTTCTAAAAATTCCCACTAGCCAATATTGGTATGGCCATATATCTCCCAAAAACTTTTTTCTAATTAAAAAAATATGGTAAAAATAATTTTAGAGACATACAAAAGAATCGTTGGCTGAATATCAATGTATTTACCCCCAAACATAAAATACTACATACAAAGTTAAAACTCCTCATGAATCCTTTTTTGATACCATTCCCCTCTCTCTATTCCCAGAGGTAACCACTATGTTGAAATTTATATGCATTATTTATACTTTAAAAATACATTTTGTATCAATTCATGTGAAGTAGGAAGTGAGACTACACTCCACAGGAAGGGCTTGAACACTAGAGGAGACTAAGGACTAGATAAAACAGGGCCAGAGCAGAAGCCATTGTCCAATCGGACAAGCCCACTAAGGTGCCATGTAAATTTACCATTGCCATGGCAACATCTGGGAGTTACTGTCCCTTTCCATGGCAATGACCCTGAAGTTACTATCCCTTCCCTAGAAATTTCTGCATAAACTGCCCCCTAATCCACATGCAATTAAAAGTGGGTCTAAATATGACTGCAAAACTGCACTGAGCTGCTACTCTCTGCCTCCGGCGTAGCCCTGCCCTGCAAGAGCAATCAAGAAGCTGTAATACTGCTGGAGCTGTAACACTACCTCTTCAATAAAGCTGTTTTCCTCTATCTCTGGCTTGCCCCTGAATTCTTTCATGGGCAGAGCCAGGAACGCTTGTAGGCTAAGCTACAGTTTGAAGCTTCACCTACCCTACATTAGCTTGGTGTCTGACAAGGGACAAAGAAAGATGGCATTATGGAAGACAGTAGTCAGCAATTCAGGAGTGGCAGTGTGCAAACAGGCAATCTAGCGATGGGCCAGCAGCAGTCTCTGCAAAGTAGGAGTCAGTGATCAGCTAGTAGCAGTTGGTAATCAGTGGGGCAACAATTGCTGGGACAGCAGTTGGAATGCAACTGGCAGGATGGCACTTGGCCAGGCCATAGTCAGCCAGATGAGGAGCGAAGAGGCAGCAAAACAGTGTTGTAACATCAACACTAACCAAATGCTCTTTTCGAAGTCATCATTTTCCCTAGCAGGCAGTGGAGCCAATCAGACCAGCGAATGGCCATAGTACTGCTGCTTCATGTGGGACCCGCCTCTCTGATCAGCAACCCTGTGGATTACTGGCCTGCGCAGGCCCCTTCCACCCTGCAGCTGAGACCACTGGTGGGGCATCATAGTGTTGTCTACATTGTATGACACCTACCTCCCCAACCAGCAGACCAGTGGGTTATTGCCTGGTGTAGGCCTCTCCCACCACCACAGCCAAGCTGAGCCCACTGAAGCTAAGGTAACCTGGAGAGATCTTCATCCGAATCCCATGTGGAAGATCAATCATTGCCATTTCTGCTCTGGTGGATGGGTGAGTGTCCCTTCTGCCCCTATCCTCATAGTATCAGGATAACTAGGGAGTAAAATAAAGCCTTTGGCTAGGTGATCAGTTCAAAGTCCCTCATTGTTTGAGTGCCCCAAAGCACATCCTTGTCATTCCTTCCTCTGGTCCTTTCTCTTCTGACTCCATTGTGTTGTTCCATCAGTCATTTTATTTTCACTCCTAAAATATGCACAGTATTATTCTTGCTTTTAGCTTCTATTAGTTGTGTGTGAGCAATTAAGGCAGGACACTTGGTTGTATTGATTCTTGGATGCCAGAGTCATGGTGTTCTGCAACCTCAACTTGGTCTTGAGTTCACTGTTGGCAGCTCCTGGGTTGCTCCAGGATTTTAGCATCTGGAGAGGGGTCTTTCATTGGCCGAAACTCGGGTACTACATGTTTTCACCATTGGTATTTTTGGCCACCCCTAGATGATCTCGGGTTTTTGGCATTGACATTCCCTCTAGGACTGTAGGTTATAACCTCTCTCCATAGGAGAATATTAGTCTTGCCTTTTTGTGCCCTACCAATTAGAAGTATTATTTTCCTAATAGCTGTTTGCAAGCCCCCTTCTTATGTGCTGTCTTACAACTGCCTTGCTCAAGACCCTCTTGGTCAAAGGAACTGTGAATTTCCAGGTTCTGGACCTAATGGACAGCCACCTATAGCAGTAGACAAGTGGTCACCTGAATATTTTTTTAGTCTCTCTGCTAGTGGGTAGGTTCTCTGATAAGTCAAGGCCTCTGAGGTCTCCCCTTAGGCAATGCTGTTTACCCCTTTCCCCTCCTCCCTTCTGCCATAACCATTGGACTAGCCCCCTCTCTGTGTAACCCTCGTTATCAATGGAATTTAGACTCAATATCCAACTGCCATTTGAAGCTTGCAGTCCACTTTTGTAACACTTTACTATCTATAGAAAGTTGGCAATTAAAAGGGAAAAGTGACTAGGCATTTGCTAAACTTTGGCTAAGTGAAACCCCTTGTAGTGATCCTTCCTAGACATAGGACAACAGCAAACATCCCAGAGGACTCACCAATAGAGTGTCTTTTAGGTGATTGGAGCCAGGTCAAATTCAGCTTAAAGAAGGAGAAGCTCATTTTCTATTGCAACACCATTTGGGTTCAATACAAATTAGAAAACCAACAAATTTGGCCTGAAAATAGTTCTATATGTTATAATGATATTTTACAATTAGACTTATTTTGTAAAAAAGAAGGAAAATGGGAGAAGGTCCCTTATGTACAGTTTTTCATGGCCCTTTACCATCTCATGTTACTTTCAGAAAGCCATGCCTAAAAGATCCCCTCCAAGCTACTCCCCATAGAAGTCTTATGCCCTCTCCAGGGTCTCTTCAGTACCCCAATTATCAGGGAGTGGTCCCGTCAGCTCTCTAATGAAGGATTCCATTGCAAGGTCATCAGGTACCTCTCCCCCTTATCCAATTAGCCCCAGTCTGGGCCCCACACTGCCCAAGAAATTAAACCCAAAAAGTGCCACCATGAATGGGCTTCATATTAGCCCCTAAAGTCAAACCTAAATCCATGGTGGGAGGTAATTAATGGAAGTGAGGGAACACTTAGAGTACATATGCCATTTTCTTTGTATAATCTGGCTTTATACCAGGAAAAATTTGGACAGTGTTCAGAGAATTCAGAAAAGTTTATAGAGGAGTTTGTGAAGTTGCCCATGTCCTTTGATATAATATCTCATGACTTACAAATATTATCATCCACTTGCTGTGCTGTGGGGAAAAAAAGTAGAGGGAAAAGTGTATGGTTAAGCCAGTGAATTATGACAAGTTTAGAGAAATAACTCAGGGCAAAGAAGAAAATCTCACTTTGTTTCAGGGTTGTTTGGTGAGGCATTGAGGTAATATACTCATGCAGACCCAGACTCCCCAGAAGGGCAAGCTCTCCTGAATGTACATTTTATTACTCAACTTGACCCTGACATTAGGAGGAACCTACAAAAAGCAGCAATGGGACTTCAAAACCCATATGAGCCAACTCCTAAATATAGCCTTTAAAGTTTGCAATAGAGGAAAAGCAAAAAAGGTGAAAACAAACAAAAAATGAAATCAAAGAAATACTGAGAAAGAGCAATTGTTAACAGTTGCTTTAATCCCTTCCCTCTCAAGGTTACCTATCTTGAGAAAATGTCACAAAATCTGTGTCTGGGATGCCCAGAAAAGAGCCCTGAACTCACCAGCCCTGGGCCAGAATCAGTGTGCCTACCATGAGCTAGAGGGCCATTGATAATGAGAAAGTCCTAACTGTCCCTGGTAAGAGAAGCAAAAAAAGGCTCCCCATCAATACTAGTGCTAACCTTCTTCCACTAACCCCAATAAGCTGCCTTGCTTATTTTTACTGGGAGTCTTGAATCCTTGACCCAACAAGCAGCTTACTGCAGTGGCAGACAAGCAACTGCCTGAACATTTTTCTTTGGTTTCCCCACTGCTGAATGAGCTCTCTGGTGGCTTGGGAACTCTGAGATCTCACCCTGAGCAATGCAGTTTTCCCCCTGCCTTTGTTATTTGATGCTATGGGATCCCCTTCTTTGCCTCCTCCTCTTTTCCATACATATTGAGGCAAACACAATTTGTCCAGGTAGATAAGTCCCAATTTAGTAAGAAACTTGAATCTAGTTGTCTTGTATGGGTAGTTTTATTTAATGTGTTTGTTTAGGTGTACATACAGGTATTGTGATATGTGTTGTGTCTAACATACTATCAAATTGGTTTATGGATTAAAAAAAGTGCTCATAAATTAAACAAGACTAGTCAGAGCTTATCAGTTTGAAGAGAATGTTATGTCTTAAATTTAACATTAAGATTTTTACTTAGGTAAATCACTGATGTTCATAGGCTTTAAAATGGTTAAAATGGTTTTCAATGGTGACTAGTTTTGTGTGATATATTGGTTCTTAGAGGTAGTCTAGGTGAAACTGTTGAAAGTGAAAGAGTTAAATACATGCAAATGGAATAGATGCTTAAATATTGAGTTTACTGTGTGGTTTAAAGTCTTAATGGTGCAATAATTTTCATCTATAGAATGACAATATCTGGTGGGCAGTTCAGGATTTCTTGCTTCCTAGGTTTATATAAAATGTGCCAAAGAAATGTATTCTTTGTTGAGAAACATTGTCTAATTCAGAAGTTATTAAAGGGAAAGTTCAAAATATGAGATAATCAGTGAGTTAAAAAGAGAGAATATTATGGATAGAAAATGCAGGGAGTTTTTTTGTTTGTTTTGTTTGTTTTATGAGGAAGACTATAAAGAAAGAGTAATCTTTTATGAGGAGGGATATTATATAGTAAAGTTTTGTCGTAGAGTAAAATGACTGCTTATTTAAGAAAGAGGTAGTATAGGACAAGTCAGAACGTTCAAGCATGTTGTAGATGGTCTATGTAAGTCAGGATGCGGTTCATAACGGGGAATCTATGAAAGGAATTTTGTTTATAATTAAACTTGCTAAGATTAAAGAAAATTGTTTGTAGTAGACTCTAAAAACTGGTCAATATATATGAATCAAATTTTCTCAAGGTGTTAATTTGCTACATGACCAGAAACTTTGCTTTTCAATCCAGTCCTCTAATTTTTTTCTTTTTAAAGTTTCTCAGATTCATTTAACTCTCTGTTTTTAGCAATTTTTGTCAGCTACTATCTTTTCTTCCTTGATCATACCTGCTATTATAGCTTAATGCTACAGTGTTTTGTCTTAGAGGTCTGTGGGAGCAGTATTTTCCCTCAATATAGCTTAATTCTATGGTTTATTCTTGGTTTTTCTTTATGTGTAACCTTAATTTTAGCTTTTGGTGTTTCACTCTTACATTGCTTATAAGGATTTTGGGGCTGGTGGGGACCTGCCAAACTTCATTCCCTTCAGCTAGGAGTGGGGTACTCATTCAGTCTGTTGGGGGCTATGGCCTAGTCTGGGAGAGTGGGAGTACTTCCTCCTTCTGGAAAACAAAGACTATCTGAGAATCCCCATTGGTACAGGGGAAAAATATCTCTACATACCCAATATGACAGCAAAGAATAAACATTATGCTCTGTAGGGCTTCTTTTTGTGCCACACCTGGGCTTATTTTTCTTTGTGACAATGGATAGGAAGAAGTCACACCCTGTAACCATTCCTGACTCTCCAGGGAGTCACCTTTTGTCTTAGGACTAGCTTCCCCATATATATCAAAAACCTGAAACAGAGGTGAAGGTAGATTAGCCACCCTTGCCCCTTCTGGGGTCATGGTCTCTAACCTAATACGACTCAATTATACCAGAGGTAAGCAAGGAATAGGATTAATTCTGACAGGAATTGGTACCATGATAGGACAAACAGCACCCTGGGGTAGCTTTGCCTGCCATGAGTCAACCCTAAGAAAATTGATTCAAAGCCTAGAAACCTTCGCCACCAACACAGGGCAGGCATTAAAAGGAATTTAAGAGTCCTTAGACTCCTTGGAAAATGTAGTCCTCAATCGCAAACCAGCACTGGATTATTTACTAGCTGAACAAGGTGGAGTCTGTGAAGTTATTAACAAAACTTGCCACACATATATTAACAACTCTGAGCAAGTTAAGATTAACATTAAAAAACCTGGCCAGGCACAGTGGCTCACAGTTGTAATCCCAGCACTTTGGGACCCTAAAGTGGGTGGATCACCTGAGGTCAGGAGTTCGAGACCAGCCTGACCAACCTGGTGAAACCCTGTCTCTACTTAAAAAAAAAAAAATACAAAAATTAGCTGGGTGAGGGCGGGCACCTGTAATCCCAGCTACTCAGGAGGCTGAGGTGGGACCATTGCTTGAGCCTGGGAGGTGGAGATTGCAGTGAGTGGAGATTGTGCCATTGCACTTCAACCTGGGTGACAGAGTGAGACCCCTGTATCAAAAAAAAAGAAAAAAAAAAGATTAGGAGGAGTATCTAATCTCTGAGAGGGGAACGAAATAGGAAGCAGGAGGCAGGACTTGACTCCTATTCACACTGGTTTAAAGATTCTTAATGCCTTGTCATGGCATTAAACACATTGCTTATCTTATAAAATATATTAGATCATATAAATACATAGATAATATACTTCTGTGACTACTGAGGCATAGTGTTTCTTCAACTTGTTCAAAGTTTTGCATATATCACAGAGGGAGCCAGATATCAAACTTAGTTTTTCCTTTATTTGCAGCTTGTGACATTATTATATCATAATCTCTTGTATGCTATTTTCTCAAATGTCGTCTTTGACAGTGTTCATTACTATTAACCTCTCTCCACATTCATGAACATAAAATTTGTGATGAAAATTCATTACATTTAGCCCCAAGAAATCAGTGGACTTCCACGTTGGCTGCGCACATCTGCATAATTTTTTTCTGCTTTGTGGTTTAGGTGAAGTTAACTATGCAGTTCGAGTTATTTGAGAGATGTTTGAATTAATAATGGTGGTAAGAAATGGGCATCAAATAGACTGGAGGCCAAAATGTACAGTGTGGCAGACATTCATTTGTGAAGATGTTAAAATGCGTATTTGGAGAACTGTTGCCCTCGGAAGAAATGACAAAGGCAGGAGTGGAAAATTCCTGGTGATTTAGAAGGAGCAATGCTAAGATTTGCTGGCAAATTGTTAGAAAATAAAACATTTGTAATCAAGAATTGGGATTAACATTTGATTTAAGCTTCAGTTTAGGGTTCAAGTTTTGGCCTAAATTACTATAATCCAATATTTTGTGTCCGATGATCTAGGAAGATAGCAGTTCTCTTGATGAGAGGCAGCAGAATGTAAAAATTCAAAGCACTTGTTCTAGAGCTCAGGCTTCCTGGGTTCAAAATTTGCCTTTACTACTTTCCATGCTTAAGTTACTTTCTGTACTTCATGTTCCTTATCAATAACTGGGCATAATAGTATTTCAACATTACAGGGTTTTGATTACTGAGGATTATTCAAAATTGCTAAGCATGAAAACTGCTTAGCAGAGTGCATATAATGAATGGTATAAGTGTATTATGATTCTTATCATTATCAGTGATAGAGAATATATGATAAATCAGCACTTTCAGGTGTCTTCTAATAAACCATTTTCCTGTCAGTATATTTTAATCTAGGTCAGGGTACCTGAAAAATAGTTTTATTATTAAACCGTCTGGAGAATTAAACAACAATTTGGTCTCTGAGTGAAAATATTACAAATATTCTGTGAAACAAAAGAATATTTTCTTTGAAATGGCAGATATTCAACATCAGGAAACACACTGCAGCTGGAACATGGTGAGAGAATTAAAAACAGAGCAGTGACGAGGCCTAGATCAGCACATGCCAGAGAAGCCCCTACAAACAACTATAGGTTTTTAGTCTGTTTTTCTATTTGGGGCTCTTTTTGCCTGGCTTTTTCTAATGCATTCACAGAGGCTACCTTGACTAAGTTGAAATCATTCAATGTAAGACTGTTGTAAGTTTTAAAAGTGACTTGTCAATGCTGTTATATTTAATGACTCTACATTCCCTGGAATGGCATACGTCTCAGGTTCCTTGTGTTTTTGACCTGTTTCTGGGTCATAATGGCAGTTGGTACAACAGTGAACCTGGTATCAGAATATTTTATTGTTTTATTAAGAATTTTCTTGTACTAATAGACTTGCTATTTTATTATACATATGTGTATTATATAATTTGTCTATCATTGAAAGATATATGTGTTATATATTTATAAGTATGCTATTACAATCATATACATAATATTATATTTGTATTATATTTGTATTATATTTACATATGATCGTCTTCTTTCCCACCTAACAACTGTAAGAAACATGTATAATGAGGGCCAATTGCTACATCACCTATTTCCTTCCCTCAATTTGGGCAATAGAAAAATAAAATAAACAAAACAACATCAATATTTACTTTACCATTAAAAACCAAATATCTATTTTTAAAAAATTAATATGTTTCTTTGGAACTAATCTACCCAAAGAGCCTAAGAAAGATTGATTTAAATTAAGTAATCATAGTTGCCCTTTTGAAATTATGTTAGCTTATTAAGCATTATGTAGACAAGGCAACAATTGGAAACAAATTAAATACCCCAAAACAGATAACCGATAAACTATATGATGGTAGGTTCATATGTACAGAATCCTTAAAAGTCATAGTTAAAGAGAATATTCAATGGCATAAAGGAATACTTCTACGTTACATTATATTTTAAAAATCCAGAAAGTGAAATCTCTATACAATACAGTTTTTCTCCCCTACCCTACATGTGCACACCCCCCTCCTTTTGTGTATGCATAAAAATATATGCTCATACAGATTTCACATTCTTAGAAAAAAAACTGGAATGATATCACTCAGAGAGTAACAGTGCTTATCATTTGACTGTGGGATGATAGATCATTTTAAATTTTGAATCTGTCTGTTTTTTTTTTTTTTCTATTTTTCCCCCACTGGATGTGCATGATTTTATAATGCATTATAAGATCTGTAGTGCATTTTTCCCCAGTGGATGTGTATTATTTTCTCATTTTATAATGAGAAAAAAATGTTATTTTTTAGTAAAAAAGAAAAAAGAATCAAGTTGTCCTAGTATTTAAATACTTTTCTAGGTGAAAAATTCAGATGAGATTTATATCCTAAAGAATCATCCAATCTACCAGAGAACTGAAATAATTCAAAGTGTGATGAGCTTTTATAATACATAAAAGCAGCATGGGGTAGAACTACAGCAGAGTATTTAATCTAGTTGTGAAAGAAAGCCCTCCCTGTGGAATAGATATTTGCATTGAGGCCCAAAAGATAAATGTGGGTAGAATTATTTTGTGTGGAGAGAAAAAGTTAGTATGAATGCTCTGGGAGCATATTTTCGCCTGCAGAATAACGTGGGTAAAGGCCCATAGTGGGAGAAAGGATGACACATGAAAAGAACTGAACTAGAAGCAAGGGAGAAAGGACGGGTTTTCTAATATGGGAATGGACATGTTGGTGGGAGTTCAGGTGTGGTGGCTCACACCTGTAATCCCAGCACTTTGGGAAGCAGAGGCAGTTGGATAACTTGAGGTCAGGAGTTCGAGACCAGCCATGGTGAAACCCTGTCCCTACAAAAATTAGCTGGGTGTGGTGGCATGTGCTTGTAATCCCAGCTACCTGAGAGGCTGAGGCAGGAGGATCACTTCAACCTGGGAGGTGGAGGTTGCAGTGAACTGAGATCGTGCCACTGCACTCCAGCCTTGGTGACACAGTGAGACTCTATCTCAAAAATAAATAAATAAATAAATAGAAAAGACAT
Organism: Macaca fascicularis; assembly: GCF_037993035.2. Lineage (NCBI taxonomy): Eukaryota > Metazoa > Chordata > Mammalia > Primates > Cercopithecidae > Macaca > Macaca fascicularis. The sequence continues at coordinate 86,605,137 of NC_088387.1, forward strand.
GTTGGCAGGTGCCAGATCCTGTAGAAGCTGTATGCTTATTAATTGTGTTGGACTTACACACCAAGGGCTAAAAAAAAAAAAAAAAAAAGCATGAAATAACCAAGTCTTCAATTCTAATTGACCACATTGACTATGAGTAGATAACAAAACAAAGATGACAAGAGTTAAATCTGAGACACCAGTTAAAAGATTATTTCAGACCCAGGAAGAAAAACTAATGAATTAAGGAAATAGTAACAAGGGATAGATAAAAGGAAAAATCAAGAGAAACTTAATAGTTTACCTTGAAAGGCTTATGACAGATCTGGATGGTGGTATAAGGAAGAAAGAGGAGTCAACAGTGGTTTGCAGGATATTGGTATGAGCATTGAGAAGTAAACACAGTCTTTGTAACAACAATCTCAATATAAAAGGAAGAAAAATTTTATTAAGCTACTATCATAAGTAGGCAGTTGAGTTTCATGTAATTTCCAGAACCACAACACAAATGAGCTCCAAATTGTAATCCAGGGCAAATTACAATATTGAAACCAGCCCGATTGTCTGGTAGAACTGATGTTTATGGTTTCTTTTGAACAAATATAGACCCTTCCAATCCTAAAACATAAGAAAGTTACATTTTTAAAATATTAGTTCTTTTCTCAGGAAACCAACCATCAGGCCCCTCAGACAGTATCAAGGAGTTGAAATTTACCAGATCACCGCATCTAGATAACGAGACACCAGACCCCTGTCTCATCAAGATTGACCATCTACTACCTGACCATCTACTACCTGAAAACCAACTCCTCTTTCTTACCCCTCTGTAATTTATGTTCACCTACATGTAGTTGCCTTCTTTCCTCACTGGATAAACCCCCAATTTTGGTTGGTCAAGGAGATGAATTTGACACAGATCTCCCATCTCCTCAGCTGCAGAAACTGATTAGAACTTTCTTCTCCAGCAATACTCATAGTCTCAGTGATTGGCTTTCTGTGTGGTAAGCAGCAGGACCTAGATGGAACCCCTGGTGTTTTGGTAACAATATTCAAGCAACTCGGATCAATTTAGTCAAACCTAAATACTGTTTGAATGTTGTAACATTCACCCATTATCTAATGAGTTTCAATACAATTAAGTTTGGCGAAACACCCTTTTGGTTTCCATGATTATCTCAGTTCCAGAGCTCCTTACAGGGTCAGCTAAGGCTCTTGCTGTGATTGCATGCATTTCAGCTTCTCCCTCTGCCCAGTCTTGCCTCCTTCACTCTCTCCACAGGTGTTAATTCTGAAAGCTCTCCCCAATACATTTATGTCAGGCTAATCTCCATTTCAAAGTCTGCTTCCTGGGAAAACCAAAGTGTAGCATCATTTCAGCAAGGCCTCATTTGCTGTCCTTTCCATCTCTGATACGGGCAATATTTCTTAAGCATGTATCTGTGATTTTGCAGCTTATATTCCAGTATTTAAAAACACTGGACTTTAGAAATTTAGTTGCATATGCTGATCTTTCTTCAGAAGTTAATGGTGGCCCTATAAAATTGGAATTAAGGATGAACACACTTTTGAACAGTTAATTCTTTATAGTTTTGGCATTTAACTATTAAATCTTGTTAATGGTCTTTGGGCAATTTTGATAATACTCAAATCTTATTGATGAAGTCAAATATGGTTTAGAAACAGGAATAACTATATGCCAGTCTTCAGACATGCTTTCCGTTATGGTGGTAATTATGTCAAAAGTCATCTTGTCTAGTGCTGCTGCTATGTGTAAATTAACACCTAGTTTTATAAATTAAGTGTCTCTTGAGATTAGAAAATCTCAAAACAAGGACTGCTGAAGGTAATGCAGTAGTGGAAGAGAGGCTAATTATAGGGGCTTTAAAAATCCTGTTTGCAAACCAATGTGGCATCTGCTTTAGCTTCGACTTCTCATTCCCTAAAAGGCAACCATGGACCTCCTGCTGTGTCTTTATATTTGATGTCAGGAAAACTGCTGGAAACTGGCAAGAGAAAAGCTATGTTCATCTCTAAAAAGAAGAGATATCTATGTCTTACAGGGATGTGAGAGGGTGAAGCATTATTTGAGGGAAACAACACTAGAAAAATATAATGTTATATTTTGCATCTTTGTGCTTAAGATGCAAATGCTTTGTGAAGGAAAAGTGAAATGGGAGATGTTAAAAATGAATAGATTAGATAATGTGAAAAATAGCTTTATGAGTTAAACTTTTAGGTTTAATTCATAAAATGAGACATATTGGAGATGTAGTATTGGCTCCTAACTTAAAGGTCCTATCATTCTGTAGTCCTGTGTTGAGCAAAAGATAGATTTTGTTTTCCTTGTTCTGCAGAATATTGACTGCATTGACATGAAGAGATGGCCACTAGATGATTACCATTTGATGAGTGCTGCTAAGTGTCTGCAGTTGGGCTTCCAGGGTTGTCTTTAACATGGTCTGAAGGGCAAAACGTGATCGTAGATTCATCTATGCTCATTGTACTTATTTGTATGGGAGGGGGCTCCTGTATCAGACAGATAGCAACTTGAAAAAGTGAATAAGCAAGATTCACTAAGAATAAATTGCTTTCAGTGAGTCACTGGAAAATTTAGTTTTTACCGTAAAGTATTTTAAAGTTGTTCTGTATACATAGCAGGCTACATCCATTCTACCAAATTCCTCAAAATGGAGACATAAAAACAAAAACAAAATCAAGCAATGTATAAAACCTCAAAGTATATATTTTGTAAAAAGACAACAAAAACATGAAATATAGTGAAACCAAGCAAAATATGAAAGAAACAGCCAGAACATCATCTAAGCAAGTATGTTTCAAATGTGCAGGGCATGAACTAGCATATGACATTGAATGGAAGCAAAATGTGCATAACTCATTGAAAAAAAAATTGTTTTCTTCCTAGGACAGTTGAAATTGAGAAACAGCCGTGCCTGTCCAAGATTAATTTTTATACTGAGCCGTAAAGCTGACAAAAACTGCTGGTGTGTATGAATTCATTTTCAGATCTAAAACAGAAACCTGAGACATTTCACGATTTCAAGCTTAATGCTAAGTAGATTTGAGAAACAAAGCTTTTATATGATCTAAAATTCTCATTTTATTGCTATATAATGTCTGCAGTTATTTTAATAGTTCTTAGTTGTTTTTTATTTTTCTTTCAGAGTTTTAATTATTATTAAGTTATTGGGCTAAATCCCTGTAAAACATGTTATTATGTGTAAGAGATAAAGACACTGAGTCTCAGTCATACTGAATATTTTCCCCCAGGAATGAGAGCAAGTCCCCTGCAAACTGAAAAACGAATTTATAGCCTTTAACATCATCACTTGCTGAGTTTATCTACTTTTTATCTGCATGAAGAAAGCTTGATGTCATTATCATATAATCTGTGATTTTGAGAAAGTTTGTTTCTCACTTATCCTTTCATATATTTGTTTCTTTCTTATTCTCAGTATATAGTATTATTTATCAATTTAGATTCCTTAGGAGACCCAGACCAGGGAATATATATATTTTCTACAGATACATATATCTGTATAGCTGTAGATAGATAGAGATATATAGATATATGTATCAGTATATATATAGATATATGTGTATGTGTATATGTAGATACAGATTTATATGTTTATATACATATGTATCTATCTATATATCTATAGAAAAAGGTAACCAAAGACAGGCAATTCACATATTTTGGGAACTCTGGTGTTTTAAGGGCTCCAAAAGAACAAAGTAATTTTGGAGCCGATTATCATCTTTATCCTAAATATCTGTGATTGAAATTTCATTTTATTTTTGGTAGGTACAAACAAACAAAAGCAGCTGATGTCTTTGTCAGTCAGAGTATTACATGATTTATATGTACATTTACTTATTCGTTCATTTATTTAGTTAACATTTATTGAAAGCATTTTGTCATGAATGGCTTATCACTGTATGCGAGAGAAAGACCATAAGGAAAAATTATATAACAGATACCAAGGCCAATCACAGTGGCTTATGTCTTTAAAAACCAATACTAGTGCCTGTAATCCCAGAACTTTGGGAGGCTGAGGGAGGATCACCTGAAGTTAGGAGTTTAAGACCAGCCTGGCCAATATGGTGAAACCCCATCTCTACTAAATATACAAAAATTAGCCAGGTGTGGTGGCATGTGCCTGCAGTCCCAGCTACTCAGGAGGCTGAGGCAGGAGAATTGCTTGAACCTAGGAGGTGGAGGTTGCAGTTAGCTGAGATTGTGCCACTGCCCTCTAGCCTGGGCAACAGAGAGAGACTCTGTCTCAAAAAAAAAGAAAAGAAAACAAAAGACTGTATTAATACATAATATCCTTTAGGGTATCAGGGAGCATGTTAACTAGAACTCTGACTTTAAGAAAGAGAACATCAAAATGGCTGACTAGAAGCATTCAGCACTCACCTCCTCAAAAAAAGGACCAAAACAGCAAATACATAACTGCACATCAAATAACAGAACACTGGAATTCAGCAAGGAAAGAAAAAAACCCTCTGAGGCATGTAAACTCGAAACAGCAGCATAGAGAAGGAAATGAAGCAACTAGCCTGGATCACCTTGCCTTTATGGGGACTCTCCATTTCAGGGACAAGGTATGTGGGAGATCCCCAGCAGTCCACATTCCCAGCACAGACACCTGCAATTATAGCTACAGAAAAGCCTCTGAGGCCTCACAGGCCCTAGGTTTCTAAAGAGAGCTGCCTGGAGTCCATGTGACTGTACTCTATTCTAGAGTGGGAATTCTTGTTGGGTACCCCCACACCCTACGGCCCAGGCTGCAGCATGGTGACATGTTGAGAGCAAGGCTATCCCCAGAGTACATTCTGTTCTGTGACCAAAAGCCCATGAACCTCCACATTCCTGAGGCCCTGCTGATATACCCCCACATCCACCCAAAATGCTGCAGCATCATGACATCAGCTAGACCCAGGGGTGAAGCCACATCTCTGTGGCTTAGTTGCATCTATATATGCAACTAATCACAGACCACCCAGATATATAAAGCAAAAATTATTAGAGCTGAAGAGAGAGATATATCCCAATACAATAATAGTTGGGGAATTTAATGCCACTTTCAGCATTAGATACTCTCAGCATTAGATCATAAAGACAGAAATTCAACAAAGAACCAATGGACTTAAACTACAATAGATAGATCAAATAGACTTAGATCAAATGGACATACCAGATATATACAGAACATTTCATTCAACAGCTTCAGAATATACATTTTGCTCATGAACACATGGAACATGCTCAGGATCAACCATTATTTCATTACTTATTTTCATTATTTCATCACAAAACAAGTCACAGTAAATTTTTAAAAATCAAAATGATATCAAATATCTTCTGAGATGACAAAGAAAACTAAAACTAGAAATAAATAACAAAAGGAACTTTGGAAATTGTACAAATACATGGAAATTAAATAACTTGCTTTTGGATTACTAATGTGTCAAAGAAGAAATTAAGAAGATACATTTTTTGAAAAACATTTTTTGAAATACATTTTTGAAATTTTTGAAATATATTTTTTGAAATAAATAAATTTGTTTATTTAAAATAATTTATTTTAATTTAATTTCTTTAAAATAATTTATTTAAAACAATTTATTTTAATTTAAAATAAAATAAAACAAGACACATCAAAACTTAGCAAGAACAAATGAAACCCAAAATTAGTAGAAGTAATGAAATAAGGAAGATCAGAGCAGAAGAAAGAAATAATAAACCATTTCTCTAAACAAAATAGAGACTAAAATACAAAAGATCAATGAAAAGTTAGATTTTTGAAAATTGAAACAAAATTGACAATCTGTTAACTGTTAACTGTTAACTGTTTCTAGCCTAAGAAAAAAGTTGAGACCCAAATAAATAAAATGAGAAATGAAAGAGGAAGCATTACAACTGATACCAAAGAAATTAGACTGTAAAAAAATGATACATCAAAAAATTATGAAGCCTACAATAAATGGACAAATTTCTAGACCCATATAACCTACCAAGGAAGGAAGAGAAAATCTGAACAGACCAATAATGAGTATCAAAATTCCATCATTAATAAAAAGTCTCTCACCAAGAAAAATACAGGACCAGATGGCTCTAATGTTGAATTCTAACAAACTGTTAAAGATAATTCAACACAAATTCTCAAACTATCCCAAAAAATTGATGAGGATATAATTCTTCCTAACTCATTCTGTGAGGCCAGCGTCAATCTAATAACAAAACCAGACAAACAAAATCCACCAAAAGAAAACTCCAGGCCAATATTCCTGATGAATTGATAGATGCCAGAAACCTCAGTAAAATACTAGCAAAGTGGAATCAACAGCACATCAAAAAGATGATACACTGGGATCAAGTGGAATTTATCCTAGGGATGCAAGAGTGATTCAACATACACAAATCAATAAATGTGATACATCACATCAAAGAATGAAGAACGAAAACAATATAATTATCTCAATTGATGTAGAAAAAGCTTTTGATAAAAACTCTCAACAAATTAGGTATAAGAGCAACATACTTCAACATAATAAAAGACGTATGTGACAAAGCCAAAGCTAGCATCATACAGAAAAGTTTCCAGCATTTCCTCTGAAGAACTAGAACAAGGCAAGGATGCCCACTTTCAACATAGTACTGGAACGTCCTAGCCAGGGTAATTATGCAGGATAAATCAATAAAGGGCATTTAAATTGGAAAGAGTAAGTTGAATTGTCCCTGTTTGCAGATGACATGATGTTTTATATAGAAAATCCTAAAAACTCTACCAAAAAAGCATTTAGAACTAATTGGCAAAGTTAGCAAAGTTGCAAGATTCAAAATCAGCATACATAAATCAGTAGCATTTGTATACCCAATAACAATCTAGCCAAAAAAGAAATCAAGAAAGCAATCCCTTATAAAAGTAAAATATCTATAAATAAATGGAACCAAGGAAGTAAAAGTTCTCTACAATGAAAACTATAAAACATGGATAAAAGAAATTGGAGAGGAAAAAAAAATGACTATGGACTGGAAGAATTAATATTGTTAAAGTAGGCATACTACCCAAAGCCATATACAGAGTCAGTGCAATTCTTATCAAATGCCAATGACATTCTTCATAGAAATAGAAACATCTATCCTAAAATTCATATGGAACCACCAAAGACCCTGAATAGCTAAATAAATACTGAGCCAAAAGAACAAAGCTGGATACATGACACTACCTGACTTCACCATATACCACAAAACTATAGTAACCAAAACAGCATGACACTGGTCAAAAACAGACACATGGACCAATGGAACAGAATGGAGTACCCAGAGGTAGATCTACATATTTACAGCCAACTGAATTTCAACATGCATTAGGGACAGGACACCCTCTTCAATAAATTGTGCTAAGAAAGCTGGATATTCATATGCAGAAGAATGAAAGTAGATCCCTATGTCTCCACATTTACAAATATCAATTCAAAATCGATTAAGCACTTAAATGTAACACAGAAGCTATAAAACTACTAGAAGAAAATGTAGGGGAATGCTTCAGGACATTGGAATGCACATATATTTTATGGGTAAGACTTCAAATGCAGAGGCAACAAAAAAGTGGACAAATAGGACTATATCAAACTAAAAATCTTCTCCACATCAAGGAAATCAATGAATAGAATGAAGTCAAAACCTGTAGAATGGGAGAAAGTGTGGCATGCTTTTCATCCGAGACAAATATCTAGAATACACAGAGAACTCAAAAAACTCAACAGCGAAACAACTACAACAACAAATAATCTGATTAAAAAGTGGGCAAATGTTTTGAATATATATATACATATATATTTTAAAAGAAGACATACAAATGGCCAAAAAGTACATGAGGAAATGCTCAATATCACTAATCATCAGAAAAATGCAGATCAAAACCACATTTATCTAATTTCACACCAAGTAGAATAACTATTGTCAAAAAGGTAAAAAATAACAAATGCTAGTGAGGATGCAGAGAAAAGGAAATCCTTATACCCTGTTGGTGTAAATGTAAATTAGTACAGTCATTATAAGAAGCTGTATGAAGGCTTCTCCAAAAACTAAAAATAGGACTACTGTATGATTCAGCCATCCCACTACCGGGTATTTATTGAAAGGAAAGGGAATCAGTAGGTCAAAGAGATATCTATACTCCCATTTTTATTGCAATACTATTCACAATAGCCAAGATACGGAATCAACTTAAATGCCTATCAATGAATAAATGGATAAAGAAAGTGTGGTACATATGCACAATGGAATACTATTTGGTCCTAAATAAATGAAACCCTGTCATTCATAGTGACATGGATGAGCCTGAAGGACATCATGTTGATTGAAATGTCAGACACAGAAAGATACATACTGCATGTTTTCACTCATGTGGAAGCTTAAAAACTTTGAAGTCATAGAAGTAGGGAGTAGAATACTGGTTATGAGGCTTGGAAGGGTAGAGGGAAGGAAATATAGGAACAAGATGGTTAACAGATACAATTACAACTAGATAGGAAGAAAAAGTTCTAGTGTTCTATAGCACTGTATGGTGAATACAGTTAAAATAATTTAATGCGTACTTTCAAAACGATTAAAAGGGACTTTGAATGTTCTCAACACAAAGAAATGATTTCATTTTATTTTATTTTTTGTAGAGACAGGGTTTCATTGTTGCCCAGGTTGGCCTTGAACTCCTGGCTTCTAGTGATCTTCCCGCCTCAACCTCCCAAAGTTCTGGGATTACAGATGTGAGCCACCACACCCAGCCCCTGATAGCTGTTTGAGGTAATTAATATGCTAATTATCCTAATTTGATCATTACACATTGTATACATGTATCGAAACATCACTCTGTTTCCCATATATGTACAATTACACTTGAACTTTGAACAACACAGGTTTGAACTGCATGGATCCACTTATATGCAACATTTTTTCAATAAACATGTTAGAAAATTTTTTGGAGATTTGCAGCAATTTGAAAAACTCATAGGTGAACTGCATAGCCTAGAAATATCATAAAATCTTAAGAATAGCTGAGGTATCTCATAAATGCATAAAATATATGTAGGTACTAGTTTACGTTATCATTTACTACCATAAAATACACACGTCTATTATACAAAGTTTATATTTATTGAAACTTATGCACATAAACACTTATGGACTGTATATGATGCCATTTGCAGTAGAGAGAAATGTAAACAAACATGAAGTTGCAGTATTAAATCATAACTGCAAAAAATTAACTGTAGTACTACTGTAATACTATAATAATGTCATAGCCACCTCCTGTTGCGGTTATGGTGAACTCAAGTGTTCCAAGTGCAAGTATCTGCTTAGAACACGGTGAGATGCTAATCATCTCGGCATGAACAGTTCATCTCTCCAGTAAATTGCGTATTATAGTAAAAATTGTCCTCTTTCAGTTCTCACCTAGTTTTCACTGTGTTTAGTGCAATACCATAAACCTTGAATGACACCAAGGGACCCATACAAAGTGCCACTAGAGATGCTGAAAGTGCTCCCAAGAAGCAGAAAAAAAGTCATGACATTACAAGAAAAAGTCGAACTGCTTGATATGTACTGTAGATTGAGGGGTGCAGTTGCACTTACTCACCATTTCATACAGGTAATTCATCTTTTAAACAGACTATGTAAACTTATGGTGTCAATAAATATAGCACAGCACTGTAAATGTATTTTTTCTTATGAATTTTTAATAACACTTTCTTTTCTCTACTGTAAGAACACAGAAAATAGCACATACATAATATGTATTAATCAACTGTTTATGTTATAGGAAGGCTTTAAGTCAACAGTAGCCTATTAGTAATTCAGTTTTGGGGGAGTCAAAGGCTATACAAACATTTTCAATGGCACAAGGAGTCAGCACCCCTAACCCCAGCGTTGTTCAAGGGTCAACTGTATTATGTGTCGACTAAAAATAAGGGAGAGAAAAAAAAATAAAGGCAGAAAGAGAAGAAATAAAGTCAGGTGAAGGAATTGAAAAAGAACTACGTTCCCAAATATTGTCAATACCATATGTTTCCTGTTTCCATAAACAAGCTTCAAATATTTTAACAACAAGTAAATCTGATCATAGTCAAATCACTCCAATGAAATAAAGAAAACGAGTAAAATGAGCTAGTAAAACTCAGACATTAAAAAACTGAGAAAAATGAATTAAAGGTCTAGAAAGTAATCTCACTTATGAGATAGATATAAAAGTACATAGTAAGGTATTCATCACTGGAGTCCAGAAATATATTATAATACCATTATATAATTACCAGAGAGTCTTCATGATCCAAATGCATAATGATTCAACACAAAACACCTCAATGAAACCCATAGTATAATAGAAAAAAATTAAAAAGATCATTTTAATATTAACAATTTTAGTAACTTTTATTTATAAACCTAAGAGATAAATCATATTGCTACCAGTTTTAGATGAGAAAACTGTGGCATGGAGAGTTTAACTTATTTGTTGTGAAGTTATATTTAATTTTTGCTTTGTGATAATGTTAACGTATTTAAAACAATGAGCCCTTATCTTTTTAGCGATTCTTATTGAAATAATAACACATATAAAATAACACAGTTTTTAGAATTTGCTTCAAAATAAAATGGGTGCTTTAAACCTGGGCAAGGACATAGATGAAGCAAAAGTAGCCGTGAACTGATAATTATTGAATCCAAGTAATGGGAAAAAAAACAAAAAAAACAAAAACAAAAAAACAAAAAAAACCCAGTTCATTGTACTATTCTTTTTACTTTTGGTATCTTTGAAATTTTCCCTAACAAAATAAATAAATAAATAAATAAATACACTCATCTTAGGAATCAACTTTAGGGGATCCATATAAGGAGAATACAAAATTCTAATAATAGGCATTAACAAGTTGCATAAATCAAGAAACAAATAATTGCTTGAAAAGGAATGTAAATGAAGAGATTAGCTCAAAATTAATTTTAAAATTTAACAATTATAACCTTAGCACATTTTTTTCAATCACCATTGAAGGATATTTACAGTATACCAGGAGTCAAGAAAATCCAAAAAGAAAAACCATAATGAAATATTTGCATTAATACTTTTACTCTACTATAGACCTTAATTAATTACGACACAAAGACACTGAAAATAATAAGTGGGAAGAGATGGTTGGAATAGCAGGACCAGAAAAATGACCAAGAAATAAAGATAATATGTTCTGATAGACACGGCATTTAAAATCAGCATGAAAGAATGATTTCTGCAGTGAATGAAATTAGAAAAATTGAATAATCACTGCAGTAAAATTTAAATGAAACTCCCACTCAGTCATATCTTTAAAATAAACTTTAGATAAAATACATATAAATGTTAATAGATAAAAACATAAATATACTAGAAAAATATTTGTAAATATATATGGAATTGTGTGTTGAAGGAGATTTTATAAACATAGAAACAAAGCCAGAAGACATAGAGTTATAGTAAATAATTTTCACATATAAACACAACTTTTTTTAAAAAATGAAAACTCTCATTTAAAAAATCAAAAGACAACTTGGAAACCAATTTTTATACAAACATAAGAGATAAGCCATTAATTTCCTACAAGATTTTTAGGTGGTGAAATGAAATTGTAGAAAGCAGAAGTGCTTTTAAAAATACAAATGAAGAAGTTTCACTCCCAGAGGAATATCTAAATACTGAAGGACTCTACTGCAGAAAAAAACAAGTAAAACCTTAATAAAGCATACTTTTAATGTTGTGTTGACAGGGCTTGCAGAAGTGAGGGAACTTTCAAATACACACTACCCCATTTCCTATATCAAGAACCCTCTAAAAATGTATATTAGTTGGTTCTCATGCTGTTATGAAGAAATACCCAAGACTGGGTAATTTATAAAGTAAAGAAGTTTAATTGACTCACAGTTCTGCATGGCTGGGGAGGCCTCAAGAAACTTACAATCATGGCAAAGGCACCTCTTCCCAGGGTGGCAGGATAGAGAAAGAGTGCCAGCAGGGGAAATGCCAGATGCTTATAACACCATCAGATCTTGTGAGACTCACTCATTATCAGGAGAACAGTGTGGTGGAAATCACCCCCATGATCCAATAACTTCCACCTGGTACTGCCCTTGACACGTGGGGATTATTACAATTCAAGATGAGATTTCAGTGGGGACAGAGAGCCAAACCATATCATTCCACTTCTGGCCCTTCCCAAATCTCATGTCCTGACATTTCAAAACACAATCATGCCCTTCCAATAGTCCCCCAAAGTCTTAGTTCATTGTAGCATTAACTCAAATATGCAAGTCCAGAGTTTCATCTGAGACAAGACAATCCCTTCTGTGTATTAGCCTATAAAACAAAGGCAAATTAGTAACTTCCTAGATACAATGGGGGTACAGTCAGTGAGTAAATACACCCATTCCAAAAGGGAGAAATGTGCCAAAACAAAAGGACTACAGGGCCCATGCAAGTTTGAAATCCAATAGGGCAGTCATTAAAGCTTAAAGTTCCAAAATGATCTCTTTTGACTCCATGTCTCATGTCCATGTCACACTGATGCAAGAGGGGGACTCCCATAGCTCTGGGCAGCTCTGCCCTGTGGCTTTGCAGGGTACAGCCCCCCTCCCAGCTGCTTTCATGTCTGGCGTTGAGTGCCTGCAGCATTTCCATATTCATGGTGCAAGCTGTCAGTGGATACACCATTGTGGGGTCTGGAGGACAGTGGCTCTCTTCTCACAACTCCATTATGCAGTTCCTTGGTGGGGACTCTGCGTGGGGGCTCTGACTCCACACTTTGCTTCTGCACTGCCCTAGCAGCGGTTCTCCGTAAGGGGTCTACCCCTGCAGCAAAGGTCTGCCTGGACATCCAGGCACTTCCATACATGCTCTGAAATCTAGTTGGAGGTTCCCAAACCTCAATTCTTGACTTCTGTCCACCCACAGGCCCAACACCACATGTAAGCCACCAAGGTTTGGGGCTTGTACCCACTGAAGCAATGGCCTGAGCTGTATACTGGCCCCTTTTAGCCACAGCTTGAGCTAAAGCAGCCAAGATGAAGGACACCATGTACGGAGGCTGCACAGAGCAGGCGTGCTCTGGACCAGACCCATGAGACAATTTTTTCCATCTAGGCCTCCAGGACTATGACGGGAGGGGATTCCACAAAGGTCTCTGACATGCCCTGGAGACATTTTCCCCAATGTCTTGGTGATTCACATTCTGCTCCTCATTACTTGTACAAATTTCAGCAGCATGACTTGAATTTCTGTCTACAAAAATGGGTTTTTCTTTTCTATTGCATTGTCAGGCTGCAAATTTTTCAAACATTTATGCTCTGCTTCCTCTTGAAGGTTTTACCGCTTAGAAATTTATTCTGCCAGATACCCTAAATCATCTCTCTCAGATTCAGAGTTCCACAGATCTCTAGGATAGAGGAAAAAAAGGCCACCAGTCTCTTTGCCTAGCAAGAGTGACCTTTATTCAAGCTCCCAGCAAGTTTTTTATCTGCATCTGGATGAGCTCGGCTTGGACTTCATTGCCCATATCACTATCAGCATTTTGGTCAAAGCCATTCAACAAGTCTCTAGGAAGTTCCAATGCTTCCCACATATTCATGTTTTCTGAGCCCTTTAAGACTCTAGGAAGTTTCAAGATTTCCCATATTTTCCTGTCTTCTTCTGAACCTTCAAACTGTTCCAACCTTTGCCTGTTACCCAGTTCCAAATTTGCTTTCACATTTTCAGATGTCTTTATAGCAGCACCCCACCCTCTGTGATACCAATTTACAGTATTAATCTGTTCTCACACTGCTATGAAGAAATATACAAGACTGGGTAATTTATAAAGAAAAGAGGTTTAATTAGCTCACAGTTCTGCATGGCTGGGGAGGCCTCAGGAAACTTACGATCATAGCAGAAGACACTTCTTCCGAGGGTGGCAGGATAGAGAATGAGTGGCAGCAGGGGAAATGCCAGATGCTTATAACACCATCAGATTTTGTGAGACTCACTCATCATCACGAGAACAGCATAGGGGAAACCAACCCCATTATCCAATTAATTCCACCTAGTACTGCCCTTGACACATGGGGATTATTACAATTCAAGGTGAGATTTGCGTGGGAGAACAGAAAAACCATATCAAAATGTAAAAACAAAAAAGGGTCTGAAATTGATGCTAGATACATTGAACTGAAACACAAAGGACAAGCAGTGTAGCTTTGTAGGAAAAATACTGATAGCAGCCTCCAAAATCCTAAAATGAAGTTGTGCCAGCAGGAAGGAGAGGGAGGTATTGAACATCAGGCTACTGTATTAGCTGAAACTTTCAAAGGGAATAAAAGACAAAAAAGAGTTCTTAAAAGCAGCTGTAGAAAGAAAGGCAGATAATCAACACCTGCAAAATAATCAAAATGTGATTAATAGAAGCCTTCCTCATAGCAACAATGAAAATAAGAGGCAAGAAAAAATATTTTCCAAGTGCTGAGGAAAAATAACTGTCAAATAATACACTTTCAGGTAAGAATGTAGGGTGATATATGTAAATCCAAATATATCTGTAGAAAGAATACATCTACACGAATACAACTACCATCGATTATCAGATTAGAGTCTGATGCAGAGGAATATGTTATATGTCATATAGAAGAGACACATTTAAACCTGAAACATGAAAAGTTTGAATGTACAGAAGGTCAGAAATGTTATACTAGATAAATACATATAAAATAAAGCTGGAAATGCAATATCAGTATCAGAAAATGTGGGCTTTCAAAGACAAAACACATTATTGGCAATAGAATGAGTCATTACTGAATGATCCTTATAATTATCTTTTAAGAGTAGTCTTATAGTTTTTATAATAATAGTCCTATGATTATCATTGTAAGAAAGATAATAACTAAAAATAGCTGATGTCAATATAGCAAACACTATGTGCTAGACATTTTCCTAAAATCTTGGATACATATTTCATTTTATTTTCACTACAATTCTATGAGATATCTACTATCATTATCCTCATTTCACCAATGAAGAAATTAAGGCACTGAAATGCTAACTTATAGTCATACAACTAGTTAGTGAAGAGACAAAGAGTCAAACCAGGAAGATAAACATCAGTCTCTATGTTCTCAATTCTAATCCATAAATCTATTAAAATATTATATTCACTGAAAAAAATGTAGCGACTAGGCCAAGCAAGGTGGCTCACACCTGTAATCCCAACATTTTGGGAGGCTGAGGCGGGTGGATTACTTAAGACCAGGAGTTCAAGACCATCCTGGCCAACATGGTATAACCCCATCTCTACTAAAAATACAAAAATTAGCTGAGCATGGTGGTGTGTCCCTGTATCCTAGCTACTCGGGAGGCTGAGGCAGGAGAATAGCTTGAACAAGGGAGGCAGAGGTTGCATTGAGCCAAGAACACACCACTGCACTCCAGCCTGAGTGACAGAGTGAGACTCTGTGTCTCTCACACACCCCCACCACACACACACAATGTAGCAACTATGAATATGAATGTACCTATTTTTTTAAAAGCCAGAAGACAAATGAAGCCCAAATTAATAGAACTAAAGAGGAAAGTTGATAACTCCACTACCATAGTGTAAGATTTTAGCAAATTTCCCCCAATTATTAATCGATCAAACAGACAAAATATTTATTCATAACGTGATATGAATAATGTAATCAATAAGCTTGATTAAACAAACATATAGAGTTCAGCATCCAAGTGGAAAATAAGCATTCTTTTCAAGCAGATATTGTTACTGTAGCTTAGACCCTGAGTCTTCACTCTTGGACAAATAGAAATGAACACCAGGTCAAACAGAAATGTTTCTCAGGCAAGCTTTAATAGGCTTGCAGCTTGAGCAAAGCAAGGGAGCAATGCATGGGAAAAGGTTCCCAGTGCCAGGTCTCTGAAGGGCTTGGCTCTTGTCATTTTATAGAAGCTGAGGCCAGAAAAGGAGTGACATGTAGGCATCTAGAGGCAGGGAACTTTCAGCACCTGCTGCACTTTAACATCCGATATGGTTTAGCTCTGTGTCTCCATCCAAATTTCATGTTGAATTCTAATCTCCAAAGTTGAGGGAGGAACCTGGTGGGAGGTGATTTGATCAGGGGGTGGATTTTCCCCTTGTCGTTATCCTGATAGTGAGTTAGGTCTCATGAGGTCTGGTTCTTTGAAAGTGTATAGCTCTTCTCTTTCTCTCTCTCCTGCCAGCCATATGAAGACGTGCCTACTTCCCCTTTGCCTTCTGCCATGATTGTAAGTTTTCTAAGGCATCCCCGGCAGCAGAACAGCTTGTACAGCTTGCAGAACCATGAGCTCATAAAACCTCTTTCGTTTATAAATTACCCAGCCTCAAGTATGTCTTTACAGCAGTGTGAGAGTGGACTAATACAACATGTTTCTTAGTGTGTTGTATGTGTTGTTAGCATGTTGAGTCTCCACCCCTGGGTGTGATTTTCAATACTATAATGAGATTATAGTGAGGAAAAACTCCCTGAAAGGTCAGCACTGTAGTTTATCTTGTCTTTATGCTGCCTGGATCTGGTCTGGTTCTTTCTGGAAATGCCAGAGTCTGGCTTCAGTAACCTCAGAAGACATTACTCAAAGAGGTAAAGAGTTGGTTTCTTCTTTTTATGGTTAGGAGTTCAGCCTGGTCAGCTGAATCAGGAGAGGCCCCCCTTCTGGCATGTAATTTGTGTCAGCTTGTAAGGGAGGCAAAAATAGTTAGGGGAGGAAATATGCCTAGTCATGTGTGACCCATGGGGCCTTGGTTACATTGTCTCTTATCTGCCAGGACCAAGTCTCTTCTTTATACTGTTTCGGTGTCACTCTATAGATTGCTTCATGAATGGGCTTCCAGTGGAGGACTATTTCGCTAATAATTATAGCTGGTAAAAAGGGCCAAAGAACCTCCATGTAACTATGTATTCAAGGACATTTCCTGTTCAGAAGAGTGACCTTAACAGAAATGGGGAAGTTTTCCAGCTGTACTGATACAGAAGTCCCTAGTGACATATGGCCATTGAGTACTTCCAATGAGGTTAGTTCAAAGTGAGATGTGCTTTAATCATACACACTAGAGTTTGAAGACAAAATTAGAATAAAATGCAAAACATCTTATTAATTTTTATATTGCTTTAATGTCAAAATAACATTTTAGATATAGTAGGTTGAATAAACACTTTATTAAAGTTAACTTCATCTGTGTCTTTTCACTTTTAAAATACTATGGCTACTAAAAAAATTTAAATTACACATGTGGCTTGCGTAATGTACCTATTGGAAAAGATGATGCTGGTCTAGAGCTTTATTGAATTCATACCAACTGAGCCAGAATTTTGCTAAGCTATAGAATTGGTGGAGGAGATCAGCCTCTAGATCAAACCAAATTTTTCTGAAGGACCTAAAGAAATGAAGATCTATACTATTCCTATAAAAATGAAAGCTCAAAATCATATACACATCAGTTGTCCTTTAATTTATCTGAAATTCAATGCAATTTTGACCGAAATACCAACAGTGTTTTTCATGAATCTTGACAAACTAATTTGAAAATTTATCTGGAGGAGTAAAGACCAAAAATGGCCAAAACTGAATAATGTACCCTACCAGCTATCAATGCATATTGTAAACCTCTAGTGATAAAGTCAATATGTTATTGGTACAGAGATACAAAAACATTGACCCACGGAACAAAATGAAGATCTGGGAAATAAGACTGTGTTTTATAACTTAATATATCACAAAGGTGCAATTGAAGATCATCGTGGAAGAAAGAGTATTCAAAATGTGAGACTGAACAATTAACTGCCCACATAAATTGGATCCTTAAATTGGATTTTTACTTTCCACCATACACATAAGTTAATTCTAGATAGGATAAGGGGAATGGTTCAAGGGGAATATTTGAGACCTTAAAAGAAAATAAGATTTTTTTTTTTTTTCTAAATTTGAGCTAGGGAAAGACAAATTAAAATACATGTTAAGCATTTAAAATGGACAAATTTTACTATATGTTCATTAAAAACTTCTCTGCAAAAAACACCTAAAGACAGTGAAAAGACAAAACACAAACAAATGTCTGCAGTACATGAAATTTGCAAAGGATTAGGAAGACTCTTACAAATCAGTTAGAAAAGGACAAAACTCAATAGAAAATTGAAAAAAGGACACAAACGGGCATCTCACAGAAGAGGAAACATGTTGCAAACAAGCTCGTGAAAGATGCTAAACTTTATTAGTACTAAGGGAAATACAAATTAGCATTTAAAAACTATTGGCCTGATTTTATTCCCATTGATGATAATCCCACAACAATTACAAAACCAGACAGATCCAACAATCAGAGAGGAGATGAGTCAACCAATTGCTGGAGGAAGTATAAATATAAGCAGAAATAAGCCGTCGTTATTCTTTGAGGCTGAAAATTTACATCAGCTATGATCCAACAATTTCACTCCCATGGAATACATTCTATGCTTTCTCTCTGTCAAGTGTCAAGAGAGCTACAAGAATGCTTATTGTGGCCGGGCGCGGTGGCTCACGCCTGTAATCCCAGCACTTTGGGAGGCCGAGGCGGGTGGATCACGAGGTCAGGAGATCGAGACCATTCTAGCTAACACGGTGAAACCCCGTCTCTGCTAAACACACACACACACACACACAAATTAGCCGGGCGAGGTGGCAGGCGCCTGTAGTCCCAGCTACTCGGGAGGCTGAGGCAGGAGAATGGCAGGAATCCGGGAGGCGGAGCTTGCAGTGAGCCGAGATCACGCCACTGCACTCCAGCCTGGGCGACCAGAGCGAGACTCCGTCTCAAAAAAAAAAAAAAAAAAAAAAAAGAAGAAGAAAAGAAAAGAAAGAAAAGAAAAAAAAAGAATGCTTATTGTAAAACTGCTGTAATAAAAAAAAAGAAAAGAAAAGAAAAAAAGGAAAAACAAGGAAGGAAGAAAGGATGGAATGAAACAAAGAAGGAAATAAAAGAAAAAAGAAGAGAGGGAAAGAAGGGGAGAAAAAGAGAGAGAAAGAAGAAGGGAGGGAAAGAGAGAGAGATGCAGGAAAGAAAGAAGGGAAAGAGAAATAAGGAAAGAGAGACCTCAAATTTTCAGAAAAAAATGGGCATGTAGAAGGATTCATTCACCCACTCAGATATTTTGCATGTGGAAATGAATGAAATGAAGATATGTGGTACAATATGCATGAATATTATGTAATTCATATTCAGGAGACCTACTTACAGTAAGATACTCCTTTTACAAAGGTCCAAAAAAAGATAAACTGGCAATTGAACGTTTATGAATGAATATATAAGTATTGTATGTAAATAAAAATAAAAACGGATATAAAGATAGCATTTATAGTGCGCTCACATTTGTGGGAAAGGCAGTTGTAAGGAGGAACACTTAAGATGAAATGATATTGTAAAATTTTACTTTATAAATTAGATGGTGGTTTAATGGATATTCATTTTATTACTGTGCTTTAGTATATAATACAGGTATGTTACACTTTTTCATGGATCAAATACTATTACATTAAAATGTAATACCTTACATTATTACATTAAACATAAACAAATATGTAAATATGCACACCAACAAATGGTGAGTTGAGAAGATGATAATGTCATTTTCTTTGGAACTTTCTTACAACTCCCTGAACCACTGTCCCTTATAGAGCCATTTGTTTAATCTCCTTATGATTTCCTCTTTGGCTCAGCTGTTTAGTGCAGAACAATGCATGAGTTTGTTCAATCTCTGCTTAGTGTGGTGCCTCGCTCCTCATTAGTAGATGCACAACAGATGAAAAATGATAAATGAGTAGCTGTTCCAGATTGTGGAAATATTGCAAGTGATAATTCTATGAGAATTTTTTAAGCTGAACACCCACCTATTTGGTTCCAAATTGCATAAATCATCTTGAAAGTAGGGTTTGTTCTAGCTCTCAAGAAACAGCACAGTCTGACATATCTATAGGGAAATTGGATTTTTCATAATATGTTCTTAAGAGAAAGCAGTAAAAAGGGCTTCATAAAAAAGAGAAGCAAAATGCATATGCAGCCTTCTGAAAATGTAAAAGCTGATGATATTTCTCCTTTGGGCATTAGATCAATCTCATACATAAACACTGAAATGCAGACTTACTAAGGAAATAGATCATTGGATGTCTAAAAGCATTTGTATTATGGGACTAGTAGAAAAACAGAGAATATTTTCTGCCCCTGCAATATAATGCAGACATTTTGATAGGAAATATATGTTGCCCATAGTCAAAATTCATTGGGAAATACAACCTCAGCATATAAGGGTCCAAAATTAAATAATTAAATAAATATTTTTTTCAACCTTATTATTATTATAAGAAATGACAGTTAACCTCGGAGAGTATTCTGAAGGAAACAGTTTTGGCTCAATGATTCTGCTTGCAGGTATCTTATTCTATCTTCAGAGAAGCTTATGATGTGCCAAGTAAGATCATGTTTCCTTTCAGCGTTTGTATATTATCTTGAGAATGACACCACATTTGCTGATGATATTATCAAAATATCCTTATGGTATTGACTTGGTAAATGGACTGATATGGTTTGGCTCTGTGTTCTCACCCAAATCTCACCTCAAATTATCATCCCCATGTGTCAGGGGAAGGGCATGGTGGGAGGTGATTGGATCATGGGAGCGGATTTCTCTTTTGCTGTCCTCTTGATAGTAAATGAGTTCTCATGAGATCTGATGGTTGAAAAGTGTGACACTTCCCCCTTTCTCTCTTTCTCCCGCCACCATTTAAGACATTTGTTGCTTCCCCTTCACCCTCTACCACAATTGTGAGTTTCCTGAGGCCTCCCCAGCCATTCAGAACTATGAAGAAATTAAACCTCTTTTGTTTTTAAATTACCCTGTCTCAGGTGGTTCTTGATAGCAGTGTGAAAATGGACTAATACATGGACACAATTAAAAACTACATTTCCTAAATTCTTACTTCTAGCCTAATTTCTGCCTTTTGTAAAGATTATTAAATTTCCTCGCTCTTTGTTAGATTCCAATGAATGTGACCTTCTTTGTATTTTTTGAGAACATGAGCAAATATAGAGACAACGGCAAAAAGAAATTTCTACCATCTTTTAGTGTTGGAGATTATATTTTCAATATGCCTGGTTTACTAATTATTTTTGATTAAATGTGGTTTGATTTTTCCTTTGTTGTTCTATTTCAGATCTTATAATGTAAGGAAGAAAGAATTGTCTTAAATAATTACCTCTCACTGTGAGGGAGTGTAGTATATTGTTTAAAAGTGCAGACTGGAGGCAAATAATAATTATTTTTAATGGAAATATATCTAATAGAATAATATTGGTAAAACTGAAACATTAACTGGTAAAAATAATAAACACTAATAACACTAATTATATATATCTCTCTGTCCACTTCATGCTGTCACCCACATAGCTGAAGGGGGTTGGAGATAACACATACCCATGCCGATTAGTCTTATTTTGAATATGTGACTTCAAACTTCAAATGGCCCCAAAATGCTGCTTGACAATCACACTACCTTTTTCTGTTTCATTTATTCTGGAACTCTATAAGGTGACTCATTCCTTTTAATCTCTTCTCAAAATCTCAACCCTTTTAAGATTGCCACATTTAGCCAAATGAATACAGGATGCTCAGGAAAATTTGAATTAAATCTAAATGCTTATGTATATGTACACTGTGATAAAAGAAAAAGATAACATATGGAATACTTATACTTAAACAATGATTGTTTACCTAAAATATAAAACAAGTATGTAAATCACCTACCTCTGTTTTTAAAAATCATATTCCCTGATGGTTTGGCTCTCCTAAATGGTTTTTTTTGTTTCACAGAGTTTGCTTATAAAGTTCCTTGCAGTATGTATTCCATTTATATGTCATTCCATAATGACACAGTTTCTATAGTGGTCATATCTAATTAATTTTGTTCATTTGTTCACTGAAAAATTATTAATGATATGACATATTCAACGTTGACACTATGAGCCACTATATTAGCATGTACTGGCATAAAGTTCACAAAGTCTCTGGCTTTTCAAACTTGGTTTGTTGAAACTTACAATGCCATCTTTTTTTTGGCATAACTTTATTCATTCCTTTCCATTATTAGGATTATGTAGCATGGATTGATTGATGATTTTTCAAATGCTGTGTCCTGAAGAGAAAGAATATGGTCTTCAAATTTTATTCTCTTGTTGTTCAACACTACACATGAGGATGCCACTTGTTCCCATGTAACTGTTACGTAAAATCAAATTCTTCAAAGTATAAAACATATTTAAAAGATAACTCATGGCAAATGCCATAATAATGATACACTTAAAGATGAAATTTCTTTTCTTGTTCATAAGTAATGTCTCTTTTAAAACAGCTTTGACACTTAAAGAGATATTTTTCCATCACTTTTTGATTTAACATGTTCAACAAGTTTCTGAAGCAATGGAGCACTTTTATGACACAGTGTGCTTTTCGTTCAATTTGCATAATCCTATTGTTAAAGAGATGTTGAAAAGTATTAACAAGGAATAAATAGAATTCATTCAATGAATTACTTAGAAAATCAACAAGCATTGGGAGGGGCCTGTTCAGAACTAAAGTATGAATTCAATAAGCTGGATATTTTCTCACTGTATTTGTTAAGGGAGAGCCAATGGGCTTCTGAATATGAGAGAACTGAACAATCCTGAATTCCAACAAAATCTCAAAAGTCCTTTAGTCATGGGTTTGATAGCATACATACTGAAATTAGAAAATAATTTCATGTGATCTCTGTAGTGCCAATAGGAAATATTTGATGCCAATAGCATGACGTCTCTTGAGCAGTGTCATGTACAATATGGATCAAAAAGCTAACACCTTATGAAGAATCATTCATGCTTTGATTCAACTTTAAATAAACCTTGTTTGCATATTTACACATTTACTTTTATTTGTATTTTTATTACTTCTACTAAAGTCAGTACATTTTTTCCTCATTAAGTCCTAACTAAAAACAAGTCTGCAAAAATTTGCTGTTGTTTCTGAAGTTTCATCTAAAAGGGATCTTACGCTTCATAACCTTCTGAGGAAGCCTTTTTCATGAGGAAAATATTGCATAAGCAAAGGGAATTTTTTTTCTGCATTGTGATTATTTTCACCATGGCTCTTTTGTAAAATGGCGAATCATTTTGATATTTTATGATCTCTGCCATAGTAAATGTAGCTATTATATATTTGTATTATTACGGTAGATATAATTTTGGTACTTAAAAGTTTGCTTGTGATTTTAGAATCAGAAAATGCTTTTGGTAGCTGTTTGTTCCAAAGAAATTTGAGCTTAAATACTGATGCTGATGTATATCGTATGGAAGGCATTCCAACTTCTACTGCTTCATATGAATTTCCCTTAATAAAATTTTTATTTTTTGCCACAATTATAGTATTAGTTAAGAAATCATATATCACTTGTGCCTATATGCTGGTTTATATCTGATTTTTCACCATTTTCCATATCGTATGAGTAATTGTATACTACACACAGAGGTCTAAAAGAGCATTTTCTTTGTTTAGTAAATGTCACTCTTCAGAAAATTATCACAAAGTTTATTTCTGTGTTTTAGCATTTGAGGATTAAAATATACAAAAACACAAATAGGTAATAGAAACCACCACAAGAATTGAAAAGACTGAATTTAATAATCTCAGGGAATCTTCATTGCATTTGTCACTCACAAGTCCAAATTAATAAGTAACCATAAACAAGGGTTGAGTTGTTGAAAGGGTTGTGAACTTGCAAACTAACAATAAAATTGACTAATATCTGGAGCAAAAGGTGAAGTTTTCCTTTGCTTACAAGTAATAGAGATGACATTACATAAGGTTTCGGAAAAGACTGGCTTATCAAAGCTTGGCAGACTTTCAGAGGTAGGAGGGTTTAGGGACTGCAGAACTTCATATTCTACTGGTGTGGTCATTGTACTAAGGCTGATGTTCACCAGCTGACTTTTAGAAACACAGAAAATACACTGAAACATTTGTTGATTGACTAATGTTCAGAAGCATGGGGTTATCACTGATTAGTATATTTTCAAAAATGAAGTTTAATGATTGATTGACTGACTTTCAGAAGTTATAGTTACATGAATCAGGCTGGTGTTTGACTGATTTTCAGAGCATGGGTAGTAATCTGATTTTATCCCTAATGGTGGTTACTTATGCAAGACTTGGAACCTTGGCCAAAGAACAATCTTTCATATCCTAAATATGAAAAATAAATAATTTTAATTCTTACATGTTTCTTTTGGCTTTCCTTCAGTCAACACTGCAAGAAGAAACTTAAGAGACTCTCCAGATCTTTATTTGTAGAGGTATGACTTTCAGCTTGTGTTGCCATTGAAGTGATTTAAGCTGCCAATGGGTGTGATTGAAAAATTGCTCTAAAAGCCAATTTTTTGTCATTGACTGGAAAAAATACTGAATATAGAACATCTAGAGTGTCCTGGCAAAGACAATACAAGACACAGGGGAAGAGTGTTAGATTCAGAACATGTTTGCAATATAAAAAAATACTTGGCAACCCTAAACCCTCATCATTATTCTTAACTTTGTTTTCTATTTCATTGAGAAAATAATAGAAGATAAGAGAGAACTTCTACAAACTGTCTACCACATCTAAACCTTACTTGAATCTATTCCCAATTATTCTAACTTTTCTCCAGTTAACAATATAGATAAATTAATTGTGCAGCTGATAAAAGCAATAAATTCCACTTACCTAGTAGATCTTATCACCTCTTACATGAATAAGGGCATAATTCAATCAATCCTCATATTCCTCTCAAATGTATACCTATAGGTAAGACCTCTTCCCAGAACATCAGGCTTGTATATCTAACTGTCTGGTAGACATTGCCAGTTGATTGTCTGATAAGCATTGCAATCTTTAAGTGTATATGACCAAGATCCTAACCCATCCCTCAAGAAGCTCCCAACAACTTTACTGCCGAAACTGTATGCCACAGTATTTTCTATCTCTGTCAAAGACAGCACCATCATTACAGTTCTTCAGGCCAAAATCTCTACATTCACACTGTCAGAAAACCCGATTTTTCTACCTTTAAAATGTATCCAGAATCTTACCACTTCTCATTACTTCCATCATAACACCTTGATCCAAACCAAATTTAGGTTTTTGCCACATCCCTTTTATGGTCTAGCTGTTTTTCTCTTGGACTTTTCTCAGTCTTTTCTTAAAATAGAAATCAAAGAGATTCTATTATAGAGTCCAAGCATGACATGACTGTTCTCAATTCCTTTCAATTACCCAGCACCTCACAGAAAGAAAAAGCCAAAGGCATTGTTTTGACCATCAAGGTTGAACAGGATTTACCTGCTGTAAATTCTGTGACGTTTTCTCCTATTACTCCTTTTTTTTTTTTTTTTTTTTTTTTTTTTTTTGCTCACTCAGCTCTAGCCACACTTCCCTCCTTGCTGTTCCTCATATACTAGGCACCCTCCTATTCAGGACATTTATATTTGCTGTTTTCTCTTCCTAGAATTCTTTTCAGGATACTCCAGTTCCTTTCTCACCTGGTGTGGACCCTAACTCAAATGTAACCTTTGCCCCAGATCATAGTATTGAGGATTACAATGTCCAAATAGTCTGTTTTCCCTTTTCCTGCTTTTTTTTTTTTTATTTATCTGGAGGATCTATCATCATTTAGCACTCTCTATATTTTATGGTTTATTGTCTGCCTCCCCCAACTGGACAGTAAATTCAGTGAAGGCAGAGGTTATTGTCTAATTTTTTTTGTCTATATTCTTGATTCTTAGAATGTTGCTCAGGTATTTAATGAATGTTTACTATTACTGTTTTTACTTTATTTTGTCACTGTCATTGTTATAAAGTGCAGTAATCTCATTAAAAAGTCAAAGCTATTAAACTGCTTTCAAAATCTATTTCGAGTCTCGCTCGCATAGCTTTGCCCTTTCTCCAAATGAATTACCTGACTAGAGTAATTCAATTTAATATAATGAGTACTCTTCAAATATCTGTTTTTTGCTTAATTTTAAACTACTTTGATTAAGGGAGGAATAAAAAATACAGATACTCTGTATTATTCTTAAAGGGCTTAAATATTTTTCAGGAAGATAGAATATGCACGTATAAAGAAATAAAAGAAAATGTATGAATAATAAAATATTCAGTCATTGTTTCAAATATACAATAAATATTTCTTATGTATTTATTGCCATCCATGGCTCAATCTAGATGTTATTAATGTAAGTAAATGGAGAGGAAACTACCCTTAGAAACTCATAGTACAATCAAATGCCCTAAATGCATTGAACAGAACACAAGAATGATGAGCACTAATGAGAGAGAGAAACTAAAGATGAAATTCAGGAAGGAGGAGGTATGGGACGTTTTGTCTGGACCATGTAGACTAGACAATCCCCAGTGGAAACTGAAAACTCAGTGTGTCAGTTCATTACCCAGGAAATATCCCCATCTGTCTTACCGCCTTAAATTACGATTATTGTCAAGATTTCCTTGATTTTTGCTCTGGGTATAAATTATTACTACAGAGGAATATTTCTACTTTACAATGGAGCTTGTGAGAAATATCATAACTTTGAAATAACATTGGACTACAATCAAATTTAATTTAGGGATGGACTATAGATGTGGGCTAAGAAGATTCTTTGACTATTCCCCTCCTCTCTTCTTTTTTCTGGCTCAGAGTATGTATAAAGTGAGGTTTCCCTGTACCTGCAAGGCTATATTTCAAAGTTTGTGTTGTTCCCTGACATAGGCTGTGAATCTGTTTCGCTTCCATCTCTGCATGGATGTGCAGGGCTGTTATTCTGGCAGAGTTACCCACCTAACTACTCCAATGCACTTAGTTTGCCTTGTTTCCTAGCAATGGGTTCCATCTAATTTGTTTTCCTGTAGCATCCCTCCTGCCTCAGACTTTCTTGTTCCTCTTTCTCTTGCTAAATAGATTTATAAGTGTCTAATAGTCTTTGTGCCATATGTCTATCGAACAAGTCTTTCTCCAGAAAAGTAGGGGACTGGATAACACCATGTACCTTCAGGACAGCAATTTTAAATTAGGGGCCTGAACATAAATTTCAGAGAGCTGTGGTCATGTAGTTTGGTAATACTGTTTTATTTTGTAGTATTAAAATAACTTTGCAGTGAGAAACCACTTTTACCCCCAAAGGCTCCTTATTAAAAACAACATAGGAAATTTTTACTTTCCTAAATTCAGTTTGTAACTAATCCAAATTATGTGAATTTGATCGCGTGTGAGCAAATCATTTAATTCTTTATTGTTTCCATGACAAGTTCTATCCTTGTTTTTTAATGACTATTAAGGAGAGTCAACTTTACATTAATCAATGGGGAACTGATCATGCACGCACATCCTTTTTATAGGGTAGTGCCCCACTTCATAGAGAAATGACAGATAAGCAGCAACTCACTTTGCCAATGGTCAAGTTATACCTGCCCAATTCAAACAACAATGTACTAATACATATAAATAATAAATTATGAGCTACTGCTTGTGTCATGTATGTAAAATATAGGGGAACAGCCATGGTAAAACTTATTCCATAAAGTATTTTTTTAAGAGACATCCTCCCAAGTGAAGGGAGGAGTGCTGTGTCAAACATCTACAGGGCTCTCCAAGGCACTACAACTCTCTACTAGCAGAGTGAATAAAGAAGTGGGAATAAGCCAGTGTTATTCTTAGGAAAAATTCCATCCTCACAGTAATTGGTAATGGTTAAATAATATTCCACTTTATAACTATAAGTGTCATTGGTGTTATTTTATGGATGAAGACTTGGGTAGATTGGATTAGAAGTAAAAATGACAGCCTTGCGGGGTAAATTAAATACCCTAGACTATAAAAGCAAATACTGGAAGGCTCCTCTATAGCAATGGTTTGTAGTTAGAAAGGGACTTCAAAACCACCTGAAGATCTTTACCAACGATTTGCCGAAGACCTACACATGGGGAGATTCTTTTCATGCAAAATGGGGTTACAGAGGCACATCATAACAAATATTAAGGAAAAGCTTTTGTAATAATAAAGACATGTGTATTCTGTACCCAAAGTAATGCTATTCTGAAATTAGGACTAGACAATAAATTTATTGCATAATTAAGGGATATTCTAGATAAATAGTTTGAGGCCACATATAAATATTGATTACTTACTATAAATTAGATATAAATCACATATTTTGGACATACGGAATGATTGGAATTATATTTCATCATCATTAAAAAAATTACTATGCTGGAAAGTCAGCTTCTCCCTTCTCTTTTTTGATTCCAGGATTGCTCAGTAGCAATGCTCAGAATTTCAACATGGATGGAATTCTGAGCCTTGAAGACAAGTAGCCTTGTGTTCAAGGCTCAGAAATTCTCCACAGTGATTCTAATTGAAAGGGTTCTTGCTATCTTTCAAAAAGCCATTTGAATTGCCAGCTCTTACTGCAAAAAATTTACTGACAGCTCAAGTCCGTGGACAATAAGTATTGTCTGTATATATTATGTTATGGTTAAAGGTTAAAGGCATCTGGGAAAATGGAATCATGTCTAACACAGAGAGAAATGTATTATTTCCTTTGTATTTTTTTCTTGCATGTTGACAAATTATAGTCGTATATATTTATGGAGTACAAAGTGGTGTTACAATTTTTGAATAAAATGTGGAATGATTAAATTAAGCTAATAAACATATCTATCACCTCAAATATTCAACTTGTTTTGTGATGAGAATATTTGAAATGTATTCTTAGTGACATTGTAATGTGTAGTACTCAGTTATTAGCTATATTTACCATCCTGTGCTATTGATCTAAAAAAATAAAATTTATTCCTTTTGCCAAACTGAAACTTTGTACTCTATTACTATCAATTCCACATTCCTCACCAGCATCTGGTAACCACCATTCTACTCTTGCTTCTATGAGTGCCATCATTTTAGAGTCCACATATAAATAGAAACATGCTGTATTTGTCTTTCTGTGTTTGGTTTATTTCACTTAGGGTGACATTCTCCAATTCCATCTATGTTGTCATGAATAACAGAATTTTTTCTCTTTTTATGAATGCATAGTATTCCACTGTGTGTATAGTAGTTTCTTGGTATCCATGGGGAATTGGTTCCGGAACTCCCATACCAAAATCCATGGATGCTCAAGTTCCTTATATAAAATGGTGTAGTGTCTACCTATAACCTATGCACATTCGCCTATGTATTTTAAATTGTCTCTAGATTTTCTAAAATACCTAATACAATGGAAATGCTATCTAAATAGCTGTTACACTGTATTTTTAAGATTTGATCATTTTTATTGTCGTGCTATTAATATTTATTTATTTCAGATATTTTTAATCTGCAGTTGGTTGATTCTGCAGTTGCCAAACCTCCAGATACAGAGGGTCAACTATAAATACCATATTTTCTTTATCTATGCATCCCTTGATGGACTCTTACATTAATTCCATAACTTGACTACTGTGAAGAATGCATCAGTAAACATGGGAGTGCAAACATCTCTTCAACATACTAATTTCAGATCTTTTGAGTAAATAACCAGAAATTGAATTGTTGGATCATTTGGTAATTCTATTTTTAGTTTTTGGAGGAACCTTCATAATGTTTTCCACAGTGGCTGCACTAATGTGCATTCCCATCAATAATGCAAAGTGTTATCTTTGCTCTATATCCTTGCTAATACTTATCTTTTGTCTTTTTAAAACTTTTCTAAATTAGCCATTCTTATAGGTGTGAGGTGATATCTCATCGTGATTGTGAATTTTCATCTTCCCAGTGATCAGTGATATTGAGAATTTTTTTGCTTATCTGTTAGATATACATGTCTTCTTTTGAGGAATGTCTATTCAAGTCCTTTGCCTAATTATTAATCAGATTATTCATTATCCTTGTATAAAGTTTATAGATTCTTTTGGAATCTTAAAATTTCTCCCAATTCATAGGTTCTCTTTATTCTGTTGTTTTCTTTGCTATACAGAAGCTTTTTGGTTTGATTATCCCATTGATCTATTTTTTTCTTTTGTTGCTGCACTTTTGGGGTGAAAATTAATATAAATATATCTCTCTATATATATTTATATATAGATATCTATAAATAGATATCTATAAATATATATACATATCTAAATATATATATCTCTCTCTCTGAGACTAGTGTTGTATAGCTTTTCCTCTGTTTTCTTCTGTCAGCTTGTTGCAAAGGTAATTGCAGTTTTGGCCAAACCCCATCACTTTTGTACCAAACTAATAGTAGTTTTACAGTTCTTGGTCTTATGTTTAAATCTTTGTCCTGCCTGCCTACTTCTTCTGATATGGGGCAGGTAACTTCATACATAAAAGATAATCAAATGTTTTTTGAGTTAATAAATAAATAAATGAGTTAATGAATTAAAAATTTTCTATGATATTTGCTGGAATCTGGCCAAGATCAAGTTTGATGCTGAATTTGTTAAATGTTTAATATTTTCTAGAGTTAGATAATTCTATCATATATGCCCTAAGCGTTGTCTTTTTTCTGGGACAATCAATTAACCACTATCATCTGTTATCTTTATACTATCCTCTGGCCTCTACCATCCTCTGGTCTCTGTTGCCTCACATTATCATCTTCTGCCATTAGGGGGAAATTGATTCCTTCCCAGTAATCTACCACAACTTTCTAATTTGAAAGTAAAAAGGAAAGGAAGGAAGAAGGTTAGAGAGAAGAGAGGAAGGAAGGAGGGAAGGAGGCAGGGAAGGAAGGAAGGAAGGAAGGTAGGAAGGAAGGAAGGAAAGAAAGAAGGAAAGAAAGAAGGAAGGAAGGAAGGAAAGAAGGAAGGAGAGAAAAAGAGAGATAATGAGGGAGGGAGCAAAAGGCTATTGGCACCCATCTGTGTTCAGCCACACCCACAACATTGTGCCTTCCCATCCTGCCTCACATTTCCTTTGCTCTGATATGACAGTTGGAAGGCCTTCTGTCATATGATAAAATGAAAATCCATAGCAACAAGACATTTCTTACTGTGTGGAAAAAATAATATAAAACCTTTTAAAATTGTATTACTACTTTAGAATACACTGGCTGGGCATGGTGGCTCACGCCTCTGATCCCGACTCTTTCGGAAACTGAAGTGGGCAGATTGCTTGAATCCAGGTGTTCAAGAGTAGCCTGGGCAACATGGCCAAACTCCATTTCTACCAAAAATACAAAAAAAATAGCTGGGCATGGTGGCACATGCCTGTGGTCCCAATGACTCATGAGGTTGAAGCAGGAGGATTATTTGAGCCTGGGAGGTGGAGGTTGCAGTGAGTCAAGATTGGGCCACTGCACTCCAGTCTGGGTGACAAGACCTTGTCTCAAAAAAAAAAAGTTTTGACATATAAATAGGATTGATTGAGTTAAGAAGTCCCAGATTTCTCTCCATAAAAGATTCAGACTACCGAAATTTCAGATTTGGGAATATAATCTAAAAGTGTCTCATCCTGCCTGATCTGCTGCAATTCACTTAGTTCATTTGACTTCATTATAATTTGTGTGGATCAGGCTAATTAACCATAATTTATTCTGTGAATTTCTGTCTAATTAATATAATTTACTTTGGCTGTAGGCAGCTAAAAATAATATGCCAAGCTCTCTTTGTCAGAAACTTTACCAACATTTATCTTGGATTCAATTACTAGAATTTAACTATAGTTTCAGCATAGAACTGAAGATCTGCTAGCTCCTCATGCAGAGCAGATATTATCCTAGGTCTAACGTTCTTGTGAATAGTAGATATACAGTCCTTTTAGGAAGATGTATTATTGACCCTCTGGTCCCAAAGCATAATCTCCATTCTCTTTAAATGTATTTCAGACAGTCTAACTAACTTGTAACAGAGTAAATTGATCCAGCTCTCATTTAACAAATTCTCCTTCATCACTTAATAAAAAACTCTATCATCAAACAATTTTATATGTATCTCTTGAAGGTAACTCATGTTTCTTGTGACATTTAACATATTTCATTATGTAATATAATTTCCTGAACTCTTTTCTAGAATTTAAGTCAATCTGTACTTTTGAAGAGGATAAAAAAAGAAAAAATAATTCTTCCAGTGGATGAAGCTGATTTCCTTTTCTTGATAAATGGAAATTTATTATTACTGTAGCAAATGTAGCATTTTTGTTTACAAGAATCTAGTGTTAATTAATTAAGCTGAACTTTGTACGCTATAACTGAAGTAACAAAAATGCTGAAAGATTCCTGAATTGCATTTCACATGGACAAGCTCCATAATCATTGTTTAAACAAGTCAGTTCTCTAGGAGTGTTAATCATTTTGTCCATGAGATTCATTCTTATCATAAGTGAATATAATAATTTCAATAGATTTGAGATTGCACTACATTTAAAAAAGAAAAAAATGTTTAAAATTAGGTAGATTGATTAGATACTCTCTGCAACATAAAGTAATAACTAATACTTATCTCTGAACATGAAAGCAATCAAACCATCATAACAAAGTCAAGATGATCTTGCTCCACATAGAATATGAAATCAAAAACAAGGTTACTTCCTGGGGAGGCTTCTGTTTTCCTTCTCAGGACCTGTAGATTTATCCTGTACTAAACTTAGGTTCAGTTCCTAGAAGGGAGAAGCCAAGTATCAGTGAGATCTTAGGCAGAAATCCCATGAAGAACTCAGTTTCCTCTGTCTGGACCAAGTGGTTCCACTAGCTAAAGGGCATTCCTTCAATAAAAGATAAGTGGCTGCTGGTTGTTAAAAGTCCATGTTTGAGGCAGATGTATTAGGCAAAAAAAAAAAAAAAAAAAAGGTGAGGCATTGTCCTCCATAATATTTTTTACATAACTTGATTGATTTTGGTGGTCTCTATTCATATTTGCCATGCTATAAGATTCTTGAGATCGCGATTCATGTTTAATTTGCCTTGGTAGCTTCTAAAATAATCCACAACTAGTATGACCCCATTAAATACTCATGGCACTACAAGAAATTAATTCTACCTTGCTCACAATATTTTCCTGCCTGCATTTTGAATTTTTGCAAAATTCAAAATATTGCAAAAGTATATTTGCAATATACTTTTATTTTTCACTTGTATTTTAATTCACCTCTTACTATATTGCTTTGCAATAGTTTTCAAATAGTTTTATAAATCAGATGTTGTCTGATTTATGAAAGAAAGTCTAAGGATTATGAATTCCAACATCAAATTTTGTTACTGTGAAGAACTGCTGTGAAATCTATTTGGTTTCCAGTTTTCTTTTAGAAAGGTCTAGTTGACTCTGGAAATTGCAGAATAACTTTCTGCCTGACTGTATTCAATCTGAGACATCAATCCTCTTCTGCCTTTGGATTCAGACTCAGACTGGAACTTACACCATTGGCTCTCCTGGTGCTCAGACCTTCAGACTTATTCTCGAACTATCCCATTAGTTGTCCTTGTCTTCAGCTTACCAAATGCAGATCTTGGACTTTTTGGTCTCCATAATTGCGTGCATCAATTTTCTCATAGTAAATATCTTTACATATGTGTTTGCATGTGTGTATGTGCGTGTATGTTTGTTCCCTATTGGTTCCATTTCTCTGGAGAACCCAGACCAATACACCCACGCAAGAAAATTATTCAATTTATTAAAAACAAATTTTTGTTTCTGTGTACCAGCAACAAAGCTGGAAAATAAAATTTTAAAACAAAAGAAAACAAACATCAAAAAAGAAACTACAGAGCATCTAATGTAAAATGATGGCTCCTGCTGATTGTGCAATAAGGTGAATGCCTGGAGAGTATTTTTTTCTTTGCCCTAACTGAATAGTAAGTTATCTGAGAACAAATACTCCTCTTTTATTTCTTTAGAATTTTTTCATTAGCTAATGAAATGCTTTGTTCCATGTATGGGTACCATATAATTTATCTGACAAACTGAGTAAGACTGTGATTATAATGCTAAGTCACTGAGAAACATAGTTTCTGGGACCTCTGGGCCCTGTTTGGTCTCTATTTTCTCTACCTCTGTCAATATGACCAATTGCATCAAAGAACTTTAATGTAAAACAAGTAATCAATTTCTACTTAGCTGATTATTTCAGCATTGCCCATGCTTCTGTGAACCTTGTCAAGTATGAAGTTATGTGTGAAACAAAGTGAAGCTGGGAAATTCTAGTTACTCATGTAAAAGCTTGGAAGCTTTTTATCCAAACAACTGTGAAGAAGGAGACTTCTTCACAAGGCAGCAGAAGAGAGAAAGAAAGTGAAGGGGAAGAGCCCCTTATAAACCCATCAGATCTCATGAGCATTCATTTTACGAGAACCACATAGAGGAAACTGTCCCCATGATCCAGTCGCCTCCTTCCAGGTCTTTCCTTCAACACTTGGTGATTACAATTTGAAATGAGATTTGAGTGGGGACACAAAGCCAAACCATATCACATACCATGCAAATTGTTGAAAAAGAATGTTGTCAATTTAAGGAAACTACTTGCATGTGCTTGCTTCTTTCCAGTCTCATAACCCTGTCTCATTCCAGAAATAATTATTGTCTTATATATTATATTTATCACTCATATACTTTTTAATATTGAGTTTACCTAATTTTATTGATTTATCACTAAACAACACATAATTTAGCTTTTATTCTTTTCATGTCTTATAAATATGGTGTCACACCGAAGGTAGTAATCAGAATTGCTTTATGTTTTCTAAATATAAGGATACATTTAAAACTCATGCATAAATTTGCTTGTATTCATTTTACTTTCATTGCTAGGTATTATGCTGATGAATGAATATATGTTTTTTTCTCCAGGTGATGAGCATCAGGCTTTTTTTTCTTACAATTTTCTTGATATGAATAAACATTGTTAAGTCATTCTATAGTCATATGACTAGGTCTTGGTCTTTTAGTAAAACTGCCTGTCTTAACTGTGAACTTCACAAGTGCTTCTGGGCCTCCTTGCACCCACCTTTGGTATGATAAGACAGCCAAAGTGGGCTAGAGTTAGGCACTTCCCTTTTCCCACGTGGAAGGCCAGAGAGGGCTTGAGTCAGTATTTCCCTTTCCCCAGATAGTCTTTTATTAAAACCCCAATAGTCTAGGCTCTGGTAATATAGTTTCTCTTGAGGGTAGGCCTATTTAAAAACAGAATTCCCTGGTGTATTTCAATATGGTTTATTTTCCCCTCCTCCTAACAGAAACATGAGAGGATTTTTCTCTTGTATTCACTGGGAGAACATGGTTGAGCTCCTGGATGTAAATCTCACAGTGTCAGGGTCTCTCTGTGATTGGGTCTCTCTGAAATGTTTAACTCTCAGACATGCTCACTCTGAGCCTCTAGCAATTTATCAATTATGGTCAGGTTCTCTTACTTTATTACTGGTTTTCACGGAGGTTTTTGCTTAGGATTTTTGTTTCAGTAAATTGTGATTCTCCATATTTGCCTGTTTATCTCCCAAATTTGTGGGCAGGAGTTTACCCTATAGCCTTACTTCTGGACAAATTTATAAAGAGTTGTTAATTTTTCACTTTGTTCACCTTTTTACTTACTGTTAGGACAAGGTGACAACTTCCAAGTCCCTGACATGGTAGAATGGAAACTCAAACTCCCTCTTATTATCTAATTTTTATAGATACAATTTATTTATACTGTGTTAGGGAACATCTTTTGTGTGATATTCATTAGTATTTTCATTTTTAGAAAAACACAGATTCTTGTTTAGTGATATAATATAAGGTACATTTTTGTAAATATTCCAGGTGATATTTAGAAAAATGCATATTTTAATTCATGTACACAGAGTTTTGGTTACATGTGTTAAATTAATCTTTTAAATGTTTTCCAAGCTTTTATCTCAATAAAAATCAGAATTCTTTTATGATATAATAGAGAAATAATGTAATATAAATAGTAGATGCAATTGTGTAGTGTTAAAGTTTTGGTACAATGAAAGCTCTAATTCACATTTTCTCTGGAATATGATAGTAATAAAAATCTAATTTGTGTTGATAGGATTATACGGAATTATACCGATGATCTCTTTTATAAAGTATAGAGCAACAGTAACAATATAATGTACTACTATGTAAACTAAAATGTACTACATAATGTACTATTTAATATATAAAATAAATATTTTATTTATTCATATCTGAGGTTCGTAATGGGTGTGACAGCTACCTCCAAGGTGCCCACAATCAATTCCATCTTTTTTGTATACATATGCCTTTTCTTCATTTAGTGATTGGCATAGGCAGGAGAACAGATATGTGGGAACAGGTATTATAAGTAATAGAAAAAATAAAATAAAAGCTTAACTTCTACAAAATATAACAGGTAAAAAAGAAATGTGTGCTTCCTGTAAATATGCATAAATGCAGAGTCCAAGCAAATGATGCAATATATTGCATAAAAGATAAAAATAATATAATTTATTATAATTGAAATTTAATGTTTTACTATACATAAAAGAAATTCTTACTATCTTTATATCTTATTTATGTATTTCTGCAACTATTAATAGAGCTTAGTGTAATTGGCTGGCCAATAAAGGAAAGAAAATGTCACCAGTAAAAAGGAATATGATAAGGTTTCTCAGTTATTTGTATTTTTTTAGAATGTCATCAATAACCTTCTTTCTGCAACTTAAGCAAATTGTGTTTCAAAAAGAAAGCTTGCTTTCTTGGGGCTGTCAGTCACTTCTCTTACTCTGCTGTGAAATTAATACACTTACCTTACACTCACCATCAATCTCACTGAACTCCTATGCTTATGGACCCACTAGAATTTTATGTTCATGGAGTATAATTGACTCTGTGTGTGAATGAAGCATCAAGAAACAGAGGGCACATATTGCATGTATTTCCTCTGCCCACACACATGCCCCATTTTAAAAATCACCTTCCACTTACAAAACACAAATTCTAAGATAAAATTAAGAACATAAAGATATAACAGATCATCAAACCAAGTGAAGAACCCTTCTGAGTGCAGGAGGGTCCCATGTGACTATACAGGTGAAACACCTGTGAAATTGATCTACCAAGATACATCTCACACAGAGCATAATGTCAGCAGAATGTTAGAAAATACTGAAGATTGGTTAGAAGTTTATTGATGTTATTCCATCTAGAGATCTCAATATCCCAAAAAAGCAAGAAAACAAAATAAAATTATAGATAATTATTACAACTGTAAAATTAATAGGACTAATAAAGTTTGGGAGGTTTGGTATAGTATAATAAAACACCGTCTTCTTCTT
This sequence comes from Macaca fascicularis, assembly GCF_037993035.2. NCBI lineage: Eukaryota > Metazoa > Chordata > Mammalia > Primates > Cercopithecidae > Macaca > Macaca fascicularis. Next base: position 86,642,524 of record NC_088387.1, read on the forward strand.
CCTGGTTCTTAACCAAGAGAGAGTAATTATAAGGAAGCATGAGCTCAAAATTAAATATCTGTTTATTCTGCAAAGTATAAAACTCCATAAGAAGTAAAATAAAAGAATGAGTCAGGAACCAGAGACTGATATGATGATTCTTCATTTTTTTTTCATCCCCAAATAAAGGCAGTCGGGGACATTGTAAAGAGCTGTCACAACTTATGAAATCAATCAGGGTTAGAGAAACTGGACATAGAAGAGAAAAATCTTAACCAGACCTTTTAGAACTACGTTTTTCTTTTTCTTTTTTTCTTTTTTTTTTTTTTTAACATCTTCTACATGCAGTAAAATGAGTTCATCACATTTAAGTACAATTAGACCTAAGAGGCTAAAGGGGCTAACAACAGGGGAAAATAGGGTAAGCAATGTGAGGGAAAACCAGGCACAAGCATCGGTTTTCATATTAGTCCACCTAATAAAATAATATAACCTATTTCGTCAGTCGGAGAAGTCACCTCTTTCCCATTGTGATAAGCAAAACAAGGTACTGAAATTTTAAATTGGTAATGATAATGAAAATGTTGTCCCCACCTGGAAATAAATGAGGAAGTCATCTTTAGAAAACAAGAGGTTGGAGAAAGAGTAATTCTTTGTCTTTGAGAGTGATCAAATGTGAGAAGTGAGGGAGAATAGTGAGAGATGACTCCACATTTCCTTGGGTGCAAAGTGAGTCATTCAAAAGAAAGGAATGCATAGCCAAAAACATTAAGAAAGGGCTTGGGTGTTTGTTTTGTCACTAGAGTATTTATTCTGCCGTTTGGAGGAAACTCTCATAGTTAAGAGAAGTGGTTGGCTGACTTCCCCATACTCAGACAATGGGAGTTATATTTTCATTTTATAGGTATTATCTTTAATAAGTAATAACAGTGCATTACTTATTAAAGGTTTTCAGAAGCAGTTTACTTACTGTGGTTTTCTTGATCAGCTCTGTCCCAAGTTACTTATCAAGAGCTCTATCATAATGAAATAAGCTAACATCTCCAGTGAAATCAAACATTGATAGAAAATTTTAATGAAAAATAAAAACTAAAAAAAACTTTCAGAATCCTTGGGAATAGTAAAATGAAACTGTTTAATTTAAGGAACTTCCAAATTACTCTTCTAGTCCTGCTACTTATTTCTACTTGCCTATTTTTTTCTAGATTAAGATGTGTAATTGTTTACCCATCTCCCAATTTTTATTAAACAACTGAACTGAATAATCCATGTTCTACTCACTTCTCTATCCTGGCACAAAAATAAGCACTACCATTGGTTAAACTGTCTCTATAAGATACCACTGGAGGATGTTTATAATATTTTAAATAGAGTTCACAGTGAATCTTGACCACAATTCATATATCACAACAATGATTAGGGCATGCTATAGCCCATGACTCAGTTACAGTAAATACCATTATCCATATTCTGATTTCTCCTTGCCTACATATTGGACTTAGTTTAACACTTTGCCATGCATACTTTAGACTGGAACCTTAAAGATGTTTTATTCATTAATTCAACAATCATTTATTAATTGTCTTCTTTGTGCTAGGCTTTTTACTACATGCTTGGGATTCAGTTTATAAATGCATCCCTCAACCTCTTACACATTTGGCCCTCTGGCATCACTCTGTTTCTTCATACCTGTCTGTTTTGTGGTCTTTCCCCACTAATTGTGGTGCTTGCTATATGCATCTCTCTTTCCTTTCTTGCTACAACAATTTGTCCTTCCGTTTGTCATCTTGGATCTAGCAAGAGATACAACTCATACATACATTAAGGGGATAATTGTCCCATGAATATGTTTGTTGACTTTCACTGGCCATTTTTGAAAGTGCAATAACAATTTTACTGGTTTTCTGTTATGACTGCCCTCACTCTGATTACTGCCCAAGCTTGCAAAGAAAACCTGACAAATCAGGTAATTTCTCCTTCAATTCAGTAGAGGAAATAGAATTAAGTCAATTTACCTATTGCTTAATTGGTTCATTGTCCCATGAGGACTTTACCAGTTTCTTGGGGTTGCTCTAGCAAATTACCAAAACCTTGCTGACTTAAAATAATACACTTGTGTTCCTTTACAGTCCTGGAGGCCAGAAGTCTGAAATTAGTTCCACTGGAACAAAATCAAGGGGTCGGCTGGGTCATGGTTTCGCTTGTAGGGGAGAATCACTTCCTGGCCTATTCCAGCATTTGGAGGTTACTGGAATTTCTAGGCTTGTGGCTCCATCACTCCCATCTCAAGAGTAACATCTCTAAATCTCTCTCTACTCCATCTGCATATCACTTCTCCTGTCTGTCTATATGACCTCTCCTCCTGCGACTCTCTTATAAGGACATTTGCAATAACATTTAAGACCCACCTGAATAATCCACTGTAATCACTCTGTCTCAAGATCCTTAATTTAATCACATCTGTGAAGATGCTTTTTCCCTATAAGATAACAGATACAGGTCCCTGGAATTAAGACACAGATATCTTTGTGTGATCGCTATTCAACCTGCTACAATGATAAATACAAATCAGTACATGAACCTGAATTAGACTTGCACAGCAGAATCATATTGTCATCTTCATCATCTAGAGGGTTGTTTTCAGGTATTCACCAGAATCCCTTAGGGTATTTGTTAAAAATACGAAATTAATAACATCAATCCTAAAATTCTGATTAAGTTGATTTTGTTTTCGATACAAGATTATAGAAACTTAAGAAGCAAATCTGAGTTCTTTGACCTAGGTGGTCTTTAGGAAAATACCTTGGAAAATAATGACCTGAAGTACTTTGCTTTGTACTATATAAAAAAGGACTTCCTACAATAAGTTTTTGTTTTAGGATTTAAAGTGAGACAAACCAGATAAATCAGATTGTTTTCTCAGTGACTTACAAGAAGTTCTGTAATTCATCAATGAAGAGTAATAATGTGATAGTTATCTCTGTGTCACAACTATGTCAGGCAGTCATGTATCAAGGAATCAAAGGAATATTCTGCCTTTGCTTTGGGGGAGCTGTTAAATTGGGTGATCTGTGTCAAATTTCCCAAAGAATAAACCGGACTGAGGCAGAGTTATCTAATATTATTTCCTACCAAATCTCTTAAATCAAGTCTCAGAATCTTACTATTGACAGAGTGTATCCTGGTCCTTTTCTCCTTTCCTCACTCCTTTCTTTCTTTCTTCTCCTTATCTTAGGTACAGGTGGTTGAATTAAAGACAGTCTTCATGTCGTACTTTATTACCATTGGTCTGTACATGTACTTGTATTCCTATCTGTCTGTCTATATATTTATACACATATATATGCACACACGTGTATATATATATATATATGCATACGCACACATGCACACACATTACTTTTTTGGCATATCACACTCACGTTTCCCTCCTTGTTCCTTAAGAAAACATTCTCTTTTTTTTTTTTTTTTTTTGAGACAGAGTCCCGATCTGTCGCCCAGGCTGGAGTGCAGAGTGGTGCAATCTCAACTCACTGCAACCTCCTCCTCCTGGGTTCAAGCGATTTTCCTACCTCAGCCTCCAAAGTAGCTGGGACCACAGGCGTGTGCCACCACGCCCAGCTAATTTTTGTATTTTTAGTAGAGACAGGGTTTCACCATGTTGGTCAGGATGGTCTTGATCTCTTGACCTCATGATCCGCCTGCCTCAGCCTTCCAAAGTTCTGGAATTACAGGTGTGTGCCACAGTGCCCGGCCTAAGAAAACATTATTGTTTTTGTGTTTAATGTTTATATTGTATCTGTTCCTGTAAAAGGTATATTTTGCATTGTATGGCTGCCCGTATCATTTTTTAATAAACTCAAAGGATTTCTTTAATTTGAATTTTAACATGACAATAAAAGGATCAGTTAATGACTCGAATTGTAGTAGAGGTTCAGATTAAATGTTCAGATTTAATTGAACAATTCAGATTAATATGATATATGGTAACCTACTTGTGATATAATCATGTAATTTTGGTAATAACGCTAAGTGTTTGCAATAAGGGAATTTGTGAGCTCCATTTGGAAAAATGGTTAAGAGAGGAATGTCTCTTCTTGTGTTATTCTACTGGTTCTCCTCTTCTACATTCCATTTGGTCTATGTCTCAGGCTGATATGTGTTATATAACTTACATAAATCCTGTAAATCTATACTTGGAATTTCTCAAGTGAGAACTTTTAAGTGTAGTGTCTTCATCCATTATTGAAAGGACATTTGCTGTTTGGAAGTCAGTCTGCCACTGTGTATCATGAGTGACAGTAGAAGGTGTCATCCTGGCTGTAACAGCATAGATTTTGCTATTTAGCTAAATGCTTACCTATGTTTGAGGATACAAACATCACAGTGTAGTATTTTCCCCTAATAGACCACAAAAGTGTTGGAAAATACCTACTTCCAAATAAATGGACTTTTTTGAGATCCCCCCAATTAGATATGAGATCCATTATGATTGACTTACTCAAGACCAATGTTTGGCAAAGCACAGTTTGAGGGCCACCTGCATCAGAATCACTTGGTATTCTTTTTTTAAAATCAGTTTCCAGAATACAATCTAAAACTACAACACAGAAATAGTTTGGATGTGATCTGGGAAGATGCAGTTTTAATAAGTTCCCCAACTTATTCTGGTGCATAATAGAAATGGAGGAGCATTTAGATAAACATAATGAAATGACCTGGAAAGTACTACACATTTTGGATAAAGATATATAAATTGATTATCAACTGATAATTTTAAATAATATATTAAGTACAATGAGTTCAATGAAAGACAGCATTATCTCTGACAGAATCATAGTCATCAAAAGACGCTCAGCCAATGGTGTTCAATGTTCTATGTCTAGCAAATGTATACATAAAGTCACTGTATGAGGCAGACAAATTTTAATTTAAAGATACGTACAGAACAGGTCAAGTTTTGGAAATCAGATGGCAAATGAGACTTCAATTTTTACATGTTTTAATTAAAACGTTTTTGACATTGTTGTTAAATAAAAATAATACATTTATAAGTTTTGAGAATTCAACTTGTTTAAAAAGCTAAACATGATGAGAGAAAAATCTCTCATACCTTCAAATATTTTGTTCCAAATGTAACCACTAATAAGTTTCTTGATTCAATTTAGGGAAATAAGTTGTATATTCGTGTACATATGTTTATTTGTGTGTATGTGTCAAAACAGAATATAAATATATATACACATGAACATACACACACATGCATATAGATATGTATATATACACACATTTATGTATATATGTATATATGTTCACAAGCATATATATATGTGCGAATATATATACTTATATATTATGCTTTTTAAACTAGCTTTACTGTGGAATAGTTTACATATCATAAACCTCTTTATTCTAAGTATATAATAAATGATTTTAGTAATGATTTAGTCCAGTTTTAAAAATATTTTCATCAGCCTGAAATATTCTCATTTCCATTTTCATGTAAACACCACACTCTACCACGGCCCTTGGAAACCACTGATGTACATTCTGTCTTTATAAATTTTTCTTTTCTAGACTTTCTATATAAACAGAATCATACAATTTGTTTTGTATCTAGCTTCTTTCACTTAAAATGATGTTTTTCATATTTACCCAAATAGTAGCATACATTAGCAGCTCATTCATAATCCCAGCACTTTGGGAGGCTGAGGCAGGCTGATCACAAGGTCAGGAGATTGGGACCATCCTGGCTAACATGGTGAAACCCTGTTTCTACCAAAAATACAAAAGATTAGCCAGGCGTGGTGGTGGGAGCCTGTAGTCCCAGCTACTTGGGAGGAGAGGCAGGAGAATGGCGTGAACCTGGGAGGTGGAGCTTGCAGTGAGCCAAGATTGCGCCACTACACTCCAGCCTGGGTGCCAGAGCGAGACTCCATCTCAAAAAAAAAAAAAAATTTTTTTGAATAGTATTCCATTGTATGGAAATACAACATTTCATTTATGTATTCACAAGGTGATAATTTGAGTTATTCTCACTTTTTTGCTATTATTTATAATGCTGCTATGAGTGATAGTATACATGTTTTTGTATAGACATATGTGTTCATTTCTCTTTGTTAATATTTATAGTCTAGATTTATACAGAAAAAAATTTAAACACTAACATTGAATATATTTGTTTTTACATTAGTAAGTACATTTTTAAGGAGCTAATATGTACCAGGCATTGTCTTAGGTCCTTAAATAAAGAAATAAAGAAAAAGACAAAATTTCCCTTCGTAAAGCTTTGTTTTATTGTGTGGAAGACTAATAATGAATACAAGATAAAAATGTATTATACTGTATTTTAAAAAATTATTATTGGTCCAGAATTCTGATTGGTGAAAGAAGAGATTGCATTTAATTTTTCATATAATATATGAATATAAGAGTTTTTGGCTAATTCCTTACTATACTTTATTCCCCAGATGATTCAAATTGGCATAATGTACCTAATATATTAAATACACAGGGTTCGATGAGGTGAAAAAATAAAAAAATGAAAATGAAAACATATTGCTAAATATGGAGGCAGAATATAAAGTATAAAGGAATGTTCATGTATAACATATTTCAAATTTACTTAAAAACTTTCTGAAAGCAGATTCAGCTATTTACTTATTTTTAGCTATTTTTAAACTAAAGCTCATTTTAATTATGATCACACAACATAAACATCACTTTGAAAATACTTGGTTTTCTGTATATTTTAGAATTTTCAACCTGCCCAGTGAATTTCTTCATTTCCAGCCACCACCAACTTCCAGAGGGAGATATGAGAATTTCTATTTGAAATAAGAAAATAAATTTTTTGCAAATATTTTTATTTGCAAACCAAAACAAAAATTTTAGCACAATATTTAAAACAACTTCTGGTAATGTTTATTCATTTCCCTATTTAAAAATAAAGCTTTTTTGAGGGGCAGATCAAGATGGCCAAATCGAAGTTTCCACTGATTGTTCCCCCAACAGGAACACCAAATTTAACAACTATCAACACAAAGGAAATACCATCATAAGAACCAAAAACCAGGTGAGTACTCACAGTAATTCGTTTTAACTTCATATCACTGAAAGAGGCTCTGAAGAGGGTAGAAAAGACAGACTTGAATTACACCACTATTCCCCAATCCCTTGACAGCAAAGGCACGGCACAGAGAACCTCTGTGTTTGGGGAAGAGAAAGTGCAGCAACTGGGAGACTTTGCAGTTGAACTCAGTGTTGCCCTGTCACGGCAGGAAGCAAAACTGGGCTGAACTCAGCAGACACCCACCCACGGGGGTAGAATTTAGGTCATCCCTAACCAGAAGGGAATTGCCCATCTCAGCAGTCTACACTTGTTTTGGCAAGCCTTGCCATAGTGGGCTAATGCGCTCAGAAGCCTTAAATAAACTTGAAAAGCAGTCTAGGACACAACACAACTTATAGATGAGTCCCAGTACTGTGCTAAGCTTGGAGACAGTGACTTCAAGGCCATGTGACCTACTAAGACACCAGCTGGGGTGACTAAGGGGGTACTTTTGCCACCTCTCCGTGATCACCAACCAGCACAGCTCAACTTCTAAAGACACCCTTTTCCTTCTCTTGAGGAGAGTGAAACCAACCCAATAGTCCCAATAGGTTTTGTTTTTTTGGTTTTTTTTTCCTTAATAAATGGAAACTGACGCTTCTGGTCTTAATGCTTGAAACTTAAATTTGTTTTATCTTAGTTTTTTTCCTCAGGAAATGAACTTGAGGTCTTAAAAAAAAAGTATCAAAGATCTGAAACTCACCAGATCACCACAGACACCACATTTGGCAATGTGATGCCAAATCTCTCAATCATCATGGTTGCTTCCTTGCCCCTCACTAGTTCCTGTTTACTTCTACATTGTTACATTTTTTTTTCCTGCTATATAAACTCCTAGTTTTAGTTGGTCAGAGAGATAGATTTGAGACTGACCTCCCATCTCCTTGACTGCAGCACCTGATTAAAGCCTTCTTCCTTGGCAATACTCATCACATCAGTGATTGGCTTTTTGTGTGGTGAGTAGCAGGACTTAGACCAAATCCCTGGTGTTTTGATAACAAAAGAATGGAACAAAGAAAAGAGGACTTTGTCTTGCATTTTGGATACCAGCTGAGCCACAGTAGGATAGGGCACTGGGCAGGGTTGTGAGGCCCCCATTTCATGCCCTAGGTCCCGGATGACATATCTAGACGTGCCCTGAGTCAGAATAGAATTTGCCGCTTTGAAGGGAAGGACTTAGTCCTGGCAGGATTTAATCACCTGCTGACTAAAGAGCCCTTGGGTCCAAAGTGAATACTAGTGGTAGCGTGGCAGGGATCCCTGTGAGCCTGTGACAGTGGTAGCCAGGAGGTAAGGTTCTTCTGCCTGTGCAAAGAAGAGCGAAGAGTGGGAAGGACTTTGTCTTGTGGTTTGAGTGACAGATCACTGCATTGGAATACAGAATGAGGTAGATTCCTATAGTTTTTTACTCTAATCCATGGCTCCCAGCCAGCGTCGCTAGACCAGCCCAGTGCCTAAGGGAACTTGCTACCCTGAACAGAAGGACACAAGACTGGCTGTCTTCAACACCAGCTGATAGTAGAAGCTTAGGGCTTGGAGCAAACAAAGGTGGTAGCCAGGTAGTGGTTAGATTAGGCCTTGGATAAGACCCAGTGCTCTACTGACTTCAGGTCTAACCCAGTACAATCCCCATGGTTGTGGTCACAGGGATGCTTATGCGACCCCTTCTCCAGCTCTAGGTGGCTCAGGATAGAAAGGCAGATTCTGTTTCTTTGGGAGAAAGTAAAGAAAGGGAACAAGAGTCTCTGCCTGGTAATCCAGAGAATTATTTCAGATCTTATCCAAGACCATTGTGAAAGGAAAATAAATCTTGAGACCCCCAAATCACTAAGCTAAAGGGAAAAGTCAAGCCAAGCTGTGAACTACTTAGGGCCAACCTGCCTTCCATTTCGTTCAAAGTCACTCCTCTGCTCACTGAGATAAATGCATATCTGATTGCCTCGTTTAGAGAGGCTAATCAGAATCCCAAAGAAACGCAACCATTTGTCTCTTATTTACCTATGACCTGGCAGCCACCTCCCTGCTTTGAGTTGCCCTGTCTTTGCTTCTAGTCATCCCTCTATTCCAGACCAAACCCATGTTCATCTTACATATGTTGATTGATGTCTCATGTCTCCCTAAAGCATATAAAACTAAACTATGCCCTGACCACCTTGGGCACATGTTGTCAGAACCCCCTGAGGCTGTGTCGTGGGCGTGCATCCTCAACCTTGGCGAAATAAACTTTCTAAATTAACTGCGACCAGTTTCAGATTTTCAGGGTTCACACCACCAAGGCAGCAGTTTTATAAATCTTCAAGAACCAAAGTGTTACTGGGTTTGGGGTGACCCCTAATGCAGATATGGCTTAGATCACAATACTCATCTTCTTTTGAATACCTGGAAAGCCTTCCCATGAAGGACATGATACCTAATTCTTCAATGCACAACTAAAGACAAATATCCACAAGCATCAGTTCATCCAGACACACATGACTGCACCAAAGAGACAATGTAAGGTAACAGACACCAATCCTGGAGAAACAGAGGTATGCAACCTTTCAGAAAGAGAATTCAAAATAGCTGTTTAGAGGAAATTCAAAGAAATTCAAGAAAACACAGAGAATAATTTCAGAATTCTTTCAGGTAAATCTAACACAAAGATTGAAATCATTAAAAATAATCAAGCAGAAATTCTGGAGTTAAAAAAATGTAACTGACATACTAAATAATGTATCAGAGTCTCTTAATAGCAGAATTGATCAAGCAGAAGAAAGGATTAGTCAGCTTCAAGACAGGCTATCTGAAAATATGTAATCAGAGGAGATAAACAAAAAAAGAATAAAAAATCATAAAGTAGCCCTTTTCACAAGACGGCGCTGAAAGCAAAGAAGGAAGCTCCTGCCCCTCCTAAAGCCAAAGCCAAAGCAAAGCCTTTAAAGGCCAAGAAGGCAGTGTTGAAAGGTGTCCACAGCCACAAAAAAAAGAGAAGATCCGCACATCACCCACCTTCGGGCGGCCCAAGACATTGAGACTCCGGAGGCAGCTCAAATATCCTCGGAAGAGCGCCCCCAGGAGAAACAAGCTTGACCACTATGCTATCATCAAGTTTCTGCTGACCACTGAGTCTGCCATGAAGAAGATAGAAGAGAACAACACACTTGTGTTCATTGTGGATGTTAAAGCCAACAAGCACCAGATTAAACAGGCTGTGAAGAAGCTCTTTGACATTGATGTGGCCAAGGTCAACACCCTGATTCAGCCTGATGGAGAGAAAAAGGCATATGTTCAATTGGCTCCTGATTACGATGCTTTGGATGTTGCCAATGAAATTGGGATCATCTAAACTGAGTCTAGCTGCCTAATTCTAAATATATATATATATCCTTTCAACAGCAACAACAACAAAAAAATCATAAAGTATGCCTACAAGATCTAGAAAATAGCCTCAAAGGGCCAAATCTAAGTTATTGGCATTAAAGAGGAGGTAGAGAAAAAGTGGTAGAAATTTTATTCCTAGGAGTACTAACAGAGAAGTTGCCAAACCTAGAGAAGATATCAACATTGAAGTACAAGAAGGTTATAGAACACCAAGCAGATTTAACCCAAACAAGATTACCTCAAGACATTTAACAATCAGACTCCTTCAAAATCCTAAAAGCAGGAATATAGCAAAAAGAAATAATATACAATAGAGCCCCAATACATCTGACAGCAGTCAGTGGAAAGCTTAAAGGGAAGGAGAGAGTGGCATGACATATTTAAAGTGTAGAAGAAAAAAAGTACCCTAGAATAGTACATTTCGTAAAAATATCCTTCAAACATAAAAAGAGAAATAAAGACTTTCCCAGAGAAACATAAGCTGAGAAATTTCATCAACATCAGATCTAACCTACAATAAATGCTAAAGGGAGTTCTTTGTTCAGAAAGAAAAGGATGTTAATAAAATACAAGAAACTTTGTCTGTAGGTACAAAACTGGCTGGTTATAGTAAGTACATAGAAAAACACAGAATATTATGATACTGTAATTATAATGGTGCAAACTACTGTTAAGTAGAAAAATGAAAAGATGAACCTATAAAAAAATAACAAATACAACAACTTTGCCAGGTACAGACAGAATAGAAACTACAAAAAGTTAAAAAGTGTGGGAAGGAAGTTAAAGTATAGAATTTTTATTAATTTTCTTTTTGCTACTTTGTTCATGCAAGCAGTGTAAAATTGTCACCAGTTTACAATAATGGGTTATATGATAGTATTTGCAAGTCTCATGAAAAGATACAATGGATACACACACAAAAAAATAACAAGCAAGAAATTAAGGCATACCACCAGAGACAATTATCTTCAATAAAAGGAAGACAGGAGGGAAGGAAACAAGGAAGAGAAGACTAATAAAATAACCAAGAAACAACAAAATTGTGGGAATAGTTCCTTACTAATCAACAAAAACAAAGAATGTAAATGTACTAAATCCTCCAATAAAAAGACATAGAGTAGCTGAATGAATCCAAAACAAGACCTAATGATTTGTTGCCTACAAGAATCACACTTCATCTATAAAGACATAAATAGTTTAAAAATAAAGTGATGGAAAAAGATATTCCATGCCAATGGAAACCAAAGAAGAGTAGGCGAAGCTTTACTTATATCAAAAAAGATAAATTTCAAGACAAAATCATAAGAAGAGAAAAGGTCATTATGATAAAGGAGTCAATTAATCCAGAAGATTTAACTATTTTAAATATATATGCACTCAACACTGAAGCACTCTGATATAAAGCAAATATTAGAGAGAAAGAGAGAGATAGACTCCAATACAATAATAGCTGGAAATCTCAACCGACCTCAACACACACTTTCAGCACCGGACAGATCTTAACATACACTTTCAGCATTGGACAGATCTTACAGACAAAAAATCAACAAAATGACATTGGACTTAATCTACACTATAGACCAAATGGACCTAATAGATATTTACAGACTATTTAATCCAACAAATGCAGTATATAAATTTTTCTTTTCAGCACATGGATCATTCTCAAGGATAGACCATATGTTAGGTCACAAAACAAGACTAGAAACATTCAAAAAATTGGAATAATAACAGGAATCTTGTCCTACCACAGCAGAATAAAACTAGATATTAATAACAAGGGGATTTTTGGAAACTACACAAACATGGAAATTAAGCAATATGCTACTGAATGATCAGAGGGTTAATGAAGTAATTATTTAAAAATTGAAAAATTTCATGAGACAAATAATAATGGAACTATACAAAAGCTTATGGTATATAGCAAAAGTAGTACTAAGATAGGTTTGTAGCTAAAAGCTCTGATATCAAGAAAGGAGAAAAACATCTAATAAACAACCTAACAATGCATCATAAAAATTGGAAAAACAAGATCAAATCAAGCCCAAAATTAGTAGAGGAAAACTAATAATAAATGTAAAAACAGAAATAAATAAAAATGAAGAAAACAACACAGATGATCAATAGAACAAAAAAATTGTATTTTGAAAACATAAAACAGAATTGAAAAAAGTTTAGCCAGTTTAACTAAGAAGATAAAAGAGAAGACTAAGATAAATAAAATCAGAGAGACTTTACAAATGATACCACAAAAATTCAAAGGTTCATTAGTGTCTACTAGGAGAAGCTATACAGCAATGAATTGAAATATTGAGAATAAATAGATCAATTTCTAGACACATTCAATATACCAAGATTTAACTATGAAAACATCCAAAACCTGAACAAGCCAATAAATGTAAGATGATCAAAGCTGTAATAAAAAAAGTCTCACAGCAAAGAAAAGTAGGGGACCCAATGGCTTCATTGCTGAATTTTACCAAACATTAAAAGAAGAGCTAGTATAAATTCTACTCAAACTATTTCAAAAAAATAGAGGCGAGGGAATACTTTCAAATGCATTCTCTAAGGCTGGTGTCACTCTAATATCAAAACCAGACAAAGACACGATACAAAAAGAAAATCAATGGCTGATATATCTGACATATTTTCATGCAAAAATTCTCAACAAAATACTAGCAAACCAAATTCAACAACACATTAAAAAGATCATTCATTATGACCAAGTAGAATTTATCCCTGGGATGCAAGGAGAGTTGAACATAGGCAAATCAATAAATGTGATAAATCATATCAAGAAAATGAACGACAAGACCCATATGATCATTTCAATTGATGCTGAAAAAGCATTTGATAAAATTTAACATTCTTTCATGATCAAAACTGGGTACAAAGGGAATATATCTCAACATAATAAAAGGCATAGACAACAGTTTCACAGCTAGTCTCATTCTGAATGAGGAGAAACTGAAAACCTTTTCTCTAGGATCTGGAACATGATAAAGATGCCCCCCAACACCACTGTTACTCAACATAGTACTGGAAGTTTGAGAGCAGTCAGACAAGAGAAAGAAATAAAGGGCATCCAAATTGGAAAGAAAGCAGTCAAATTATCCTTGTTTGCAGATAATACAATCTTGTGTTTGAAAAACCTAAAGACTCCAGCAAAAAAAAAAAAAAAAAAATTAGAACTAATAAACCAATTTAACCAATTTAGTATAGTTGCAAGATACAAAATCAACGTACAAAAATCAAGTATTTCTCTATTCCAACAGTGAGTAATCAGAAAAAGAAATCAAGAAAGTAATCCCATTTACAGTATCTACAAATAACATTTGATACCTACGAATTAACTTAATCAAGGAAGTGAATGATCTGTACAATGAAAAGTATAAAACATTGATGCAAGAAATTGAAGAAGACACAAAAAATAGAAAAATATTCCATATTCATGGATTGGGAGAATCATTATTGTTAAAATGTCCAGTCTAGCCAAAGTAATCTGCAGATTCCATGCCATCTCTATCCAAAATACCAATGACATTCTTCACAGAAACAGAAAAAAAATTATAAAATTTATATGGAACCCCTAAAGACCCAGAATAGCCAAAGCTATCCTGAGCAAAAACAACAAACCTGGAGGAATCGTATTACCTGACTATTGTAACCAAAATGCATGGTATTGGCATAAAAAGAGACACATAGACCAGTAGAGCAGAATAGAGAAGGCAAACAAAGGTGTCAAAAACATACTATGAAAAAAAATGGTCTCTTCAACAGATGGTGCTGGGAAAATTTAATATTTATATGCATGAGAATGAAAATATGCAAAAGTCCAGCACTATTCACAATAGCAAAGACTTGGAATCAACCCAAATGTCCATCAGTGACAGATTGGATTAAGAAAATGTGGCACATATACACCATGGAATACTATGCAGCCATAAAAAAGGATGAGTTTGAGTCCTTTGTAGGGACTTGGATGCAGCTGGAATCCATCATTCTTAGCAAACTATCACAAGAACAGAAAACCAAACACCGCATGTTCTCACTCATAGGTGGGAACTGAACAATGAGATCACTTGGACTCAGGAAGGGGAACATCACACACCGGGGCCTATCATGGGGAGGGGGGAGGGGGGAGGGATTGCATTGGGAGTTATACCTGATGTAAATGACGAGTTGATGGGTGCAGCACAGCAACATGGCACAAGTATACATATGTAACAAACCTGCACGTTATGCACATGTACCCTACAACTTAAAGTATAATAATAATAAATAAATTAAAAAAAAAAAAAAAAAAAAAAGAAAATATGCAAAAGTCAAATAAAAATGGATTAAATACTGAAATCTAAGACATTGTATTATGAAAGTACTAGAAGAATACATTAGGGAAGCTCTCCATGGGATTGGACAGAGATTTCTTGAGTAATACTCCACAAGTACAGGCAACCAAAACAAAAGTGGGCAAATGAAATCACAAGTCAAAAAACTTCTGCACAGCAAAGAAAACAGTTTTAACAGGAAACAGCCACAGAGTCAGACAAAATAATTTCAACCAACTCATGTGACAAGGGATTAATAACTAGAATATTAAAGGAGCTCAAACAACTCTATAGGAAAGAGAATCTAATCATCCAATTGAAAACTGAGCCAAAGATTTGAATAGACATTTCTCAAAAGAAACTTACAAATGGCAAACAGGCATATGAAAAGGTGCTTAGCATCGTTGATCATCAGACGGATGCAAATAAAAACTACAATATCATCTTATCCCAGTTAAAATGGTTTTTATCCAATACATAGCTGTAACAAATGCTGGCAAGGATGCGGAAAAAAAGAGAATCCTTTTATATGCTGTTGGTGGGAATGTAAATTAGTACAACTACTATGGAGAACAGTTTGGAGTTTCCTCAAAAAACAACAAAAAAAATAACTATTGTATAATCCAGCAATCCCACAGCTAAATGTGTACCCAAAAGAAAGAAAATCAGTGTTTTGAAGAGATATCTGAGCTCCCATGTTATTGCAGCACTATTCACAATAGCCAAGATTTGGAAGAACGTTAAGTGTCCATCAACAAACAAATGGATTAAGAAAATGTGGTATATATATACAATGGAGTGCTATTCAGCCCTAAAAAGAATGAAATCCTGTTATTGTCCACAAGATGGATAAAACTGAAGGCAGTTATATTAAGTGAAATAAGCCAGGCACAGAAAGACAAACTTTGCACATCCTCACTTATTTGTGGCAGCTTAAATTTAAAACAATTGAACTCATAGAGATACAGTAGAAGGATGGTTACCAGAGGCAGGCACAGGTAGTCTGTGTGTGTTGGGGAGTAAGATGATATGGTTAATGGATACAAAAAAATAGCTAGAAAAAATGAATAAGACCTAGTATTTGCTAGTGATAGATGCAAGAGGCAGATGTGGGAGGGTCCCCAGAGAATCTCTGACCTGCCCCACAGTGTTTGTATCAGTTGCTTTTGAGCTGATGAGGGAACCTTCCCAGGGCCTTCTCTGGGCATGCCCTCAATGGACTGGGGGCCCACCTGCAGACTGGGGAAAGGGGGTGGAGCCACCAGGAATTCGTGCCTTACACTGTGGGGGAGGAGCCTGACCTCTTCAGCTCATGTGTGTTGGTCTAGTATTTAATCTGTGAGATGAAAGCCTGTTGGCAGGACCCTTTATTTTCACTGAGCACTTTCTTTTAATAAATTCCACCCTCCTCACCTTTCAATGTGTCTGCATACCTAATTTTTCCTGGTCTTTAGACAAGAACCTGGATTTTAGCTGAATTAAAGGGCAAAACTCCTGCATCATTTTGGTGGCCCATATGGGGACATGAGGAAAGGTGAGTAAAATTCAGACCAAAAAATCTCTTTCCCTTTTGTTTCTGAGCTTTTTCTTGTCCTCAGAATTCTTCTGAAGGTAGAAGGAACTGCAACCCCCCCACCCCACCACCACTGTCACTCTTGGGGGTTGGGAATGTCAGCGGTGGTTCCACCTAGACTTTTCTATAGCGTTTTCCTTATTTTGGGGACTGTAATGCCATCTATCTTTTTTTCCCCTAACAGCCGCAGGCACATGCGGGATGAACAGGCAAGCAGTGGTGCCCCATCCCTCTTCCCTCCTGACTGGAGCTGGGACACGTGGTCCAAGGGCTCCACAGAGCAGCCTGGCTGGCATTCCCTGCAATATCCATGGTGTCTTCCCCTTGGAGGAGTCCAGCTCTGTGAAAGCCCCAGGGAAGAAACAACAATTAAAAGTTTTCCTCCCTGATGGAAGAACTCATTTGCATAAGAATAAAAAGCTTTTCCTCCAGGCATCTTTCCAGCTGTACCTCAAGCTTTTTTTTTTTTTTTTTCTTCTCTCCACCCAGTCAGCAGTTAACACAGCCTTGAACTTTAAGCTACTTTTTCTTTTCTCTATCAGGTCAGCAGTTAACTTTTATATAAAAGGCTTTTTTTTTTTTTTTTCTTTTTTTAGAAGACATTTTACCAGGCTAGGACCCCAAATTAAAACTGTAAAGTTTTAATTATGAAAAAGGATTTGTGAGGTTGGTCTGAAGCTGTAGCCAATCTGGTGACTTTACATATCTTTCTGTATGGTTCTACCAGAACAAGGGGTACCCTAGGATGGGATGCAGGCCTAGGATTCCATAGGCCCACTGTTCAAGGCCGACCAGCAAACTGGTCAGTGGCAAACTTTGCTGCAGGCCTCCATCTTGTTTCACTTTCTTGGAAGTATGACCTTTAACCAAGTGGCAGTGCTTTGTTGTAGTCTCCGCCATTTTACAGTGGCAGCCTGAGTTCAATCTTGACTTAGGGAATGAGTCCCTTGCAGCTTGGTATCTGAATGATCTTTGCCATTTGCTGAGTATTTTTCCCTCAGTGAACTTCCTTGAATTTTCCCTTCTCTGAGCACCTGGAAGGTTACCTTTGGTAAAGTTCAAGAGCCAGAAATATTGACTGCTTGGTGTGGCTAAAGTCAGATAATAGACATTTAAACAAATTTTCTTAAAGTGTACTCACTTTAATTAAAAGTGGATATCCAAGTTATAGGCATATTTGAAAGGCCTTTATGTTTTTATTTTCTTGGGTCTTGTTTTGCTGGAAAAGTTTTTTTTTTTCCCTCAGTAAACTCAATTGTTCTCCATTTTGCATTGCCACTCAACAATGCACACGAGAGGCCGTAAGGTAATTTCTTATGGCCAGGGACTCTTTGGGAAAAGCAGAAAAGGCACCATGGATTCCATTTTGGGAGAGACCTCTGTTTTCCTCATGGAATCCCAGGAATTAGAGACAGACAGATTCCTTGCAAAATCTGTTTTTCTCTTCCAGCTATACCTGTTTATTGGGCCCTGGAAACAGCATGCTTTCCTAGCATTGCTCTTAAAGGGCTCCACCCAGAGGCCAATAATCCAGCTGGGAGATTGGCGAATGAAAAATCTTGTAACTACTAGATCTGCTTCTGTTTGTCTGTGTGGTTATATATGTGTTGTGTGTGGTGTCTATAAAAAAGAGCTCTAATTAATTGACTTCAAGAAGGACAAACACTTGGATCAAATATTTTTTAAAGGTAAGATAAAAGCTGTAGTAACTTTTGGCTCATGTGACTTTAATCTTTGAGACATAAGAACAGCTTAAAGATTATTGATAGAATGCAGATGTCATAAAAATGTAAATTTTTGCCTGGGGTTAAAGGATTGTTTATAATTAGATAAAATAAAGCTAAAAATTTAAACAAATTGTGGTTGCAAGTTAATCTTACAAAAGAAGTTCCATGTGTGAACATTGACCAAATTCAAAAGAGTTATAAAAAGTTTTTGATTTTTTAAAAAATTTCTGCATCATCATTTTGGCAAAATAAATAATTTACTGTAATCTGGAATTGTATTTCGTAACATCAAGTGTTTTAAACCTCTCACATCTAATGGGCTTCCAAAATCAAAATTCAGCTTCAAAATTGTCTTCCCTTGCACCTGGCTTTTGAGAGGGCCCCTGGATCATCCAGAAGAGAGGTAATCAGAATTAGTTGACATGTTTAGGTACATTGGATTGCCAAAATGATGTTTAATCTTCTTTAAGTTATATTTTAGGGAATAATATTAATGTATGTTTCAAAATTGTATGGGATTTATAAAATTCTAATGTCTGCACATATGCTATCAATCACAATTAAGGTTGTTATTTTAAGTTATTGTAAACCATGGAGATAACCAAATTTCTTTGTCAATCGTGCTTTTAATTGTAACTACTCTGGACATTTTGTTATCCACAGACAATTGTTATCTTGTTTTGATCCTCTTCGAAACATGGTTTATAATCTGCTATAGAACAGGTGTTCTCAAATGCATGTTTCTGGTAATTTGGAGATTGTGACATTGGAATAAAGAAAAAACTTACAGGACTCTGGAAGAGCTGAAATGTTCATGAATATCAAGCAGAACAAGAGTTAACTGAATGGTCTGTGGAAACTGAAGTAATCTTTTTTACTTTTGCTTGGAACATTCCTGATCCTTGTTTTGTTCTTCAGAGTCAAGGAAACTTGTTTTGAGCTATGTATGACCTTTAATAATTGAGTAGGGTATACGCTTGTGAACAAAATTTGGAGCATATTTCTTTCTCGCTCTCTGCCTGGCTTCTCCAGAATTTGGAAACTAGTTGTGAGTATTCTTAACTTATGGCAATATAGTTGTTTACATCTGTGCAATAGGAATCCTTTTTTTCTCTCTCTCTCTCAACAGGATGCAATTGGAGAAACTGGTTGTTTTACCCAGGCTTTGACTGGGAGAGTATGCTTCCTCTTAAGGAATTGTTTGATTTCCCTTACAGAGGGAAAACTGACATCACACCTTGTCTACACAGTATCCCGTACATGATTCTTAACCTGCAGTGAGTAAAGAATGTCACTTTTCAACAGTGCCAGAAACCCTATGCCTATGCTCTTGAGACCTCAAGGAGAGAGGAGTTTACCTAAGTCACAGGTATTTGAGGAGACAAACCCATAGGTGGGTGAAGCTTTAGAAAGTTCTGTCTCAGATTCCTTGTGGAACAGAGTTCCATTAAAGCCAATTTAAAAAGCCTGTGTAGAAATAATTATTCTTGCTGCACTTTATGGAAACAATCAGGCCAAGCATAAGACTAAAGTTTATTTTGCAAATGACCCAGTCCTATCATGATTTGTTTTTAACAAAAATGAGGACTAGAGAGAGAGAAATTGTGTTTCAAAACTTATACATTTGTCACTAAATTCTAGACTCTAGTTGTTTTTAAGTTTTTGCATATGTTTTAGACTAACACTGCTTGTTCCAGTGGACCAAACAGACATCTCAGACAGCAGCTCAGAAAGAACAAAAGGGATGGGTAATGTAAAAATCTGGATCAATATTCTATTTCTGAGCAAATATCCTGCAAATCCTGCCAGGTGATGGGAATAAATAGGGTGCCCATTACTTGAAGGTTTCCTTTTTAGGAAAGTAAGACCAAGGGAGCCAAAGCCAAGTCCCATGCACCCAAATCTTAGCAAGCATAACTATAGCCAACAGTTATCCGGGCATGTCACAAGACATCCTTTTCTCTCCCTTGTTGGAGGACTTAATTACACAACTTCACCTTAGTGTTCATCTTATGTAGTCTATGCAACCCCCCATATTTTTACCCCAAACTCCATTCCAAGCTTCATGTCAACCTAGAAAAGAAAACTAGACCTGAGGGATCCAGAGGCAGATGATAACAAAAGTTAAAAGGCACAGCACCAGTGAGCCTGACTGAATCTTGCCAATTAAGCCAAGCTTCCTATTTTGTGGATAAAGGTCATGCTAGTATCCATGGCATAAATGAGGTCTAGGGAACTCAAAGGCTACTGACATCAGGGAAGATAGGCCATATATGGGTAAGAGCAAATATTCCTACTCCTTAGGTCCCCCTGTTAACATGGGCAAAAGCCACCTTGACACCCATAGGTGGTCCCTGTCATGGTTGCCGGGGCTTGGGGATATTAGGACAGAAGAAAGAAAGAGAGACTACTCATTTTCTGTCCTTCACATATCCCAGGTATTCACTAGGAAGAGAAGGGACCCTGGGATGCCTCACTCCCGTCTTCTAGATGAGTAGCCATTCATCTTCAGTCTGTACCCCTTTTGAATCCATCCTGAACCCCCGGGACTCCTTTGAAAAAAACACCTTTTTTGATTGTTTGTTTGTTTTCCTTCTTCCTCTTCTGTCATCTCTTTACAGATAGGTAACGGTGTTTCCTTACTATGGGACACTTCCCTCAGATGCATCCTCCAAACTAGGAAAAGCTAATTTCCCAAACCTTAAACTCGTCTTAGAATTGGGCTCAGGGGAAAGGAACCCGGAAGCCTCACATGCCAGCAAAAGGGTAAAAGATTTTTTTAACCAGTTGGTCTTTTGGCTTCCCCCTCCCTGTGCAAACAGGTAAAAGATCTTGAGATTTTTGAGCTGTCCTTACTGCTCCCTTATTTCATTTCGATACATGCTTTCTACTAACCTGGTTTATCTCTTCTAGACTTCAGGCCCTCAAACTCCAGTCATGCAACCAGAGCCTCAGACAATGGACCCTTCTGCCAGGGACTTGTAGAGAGACCTCTGAGGGAGCTGTGACTGCCATTTTCAAAAAACAGTGCCCCCTGTCAGCAGGAAGCAGTTAAGATTAGTCTTTGTCCCTAAGCTTATTTCTAAGGGCAGTTAGATGTGTGTGCTTCTTTAGAGGGGGGAATGATAGATGCAGGAGACAGATGAGGGAAGGTCCCTGGAGAATCTCCAACCCACCCCACAAGTGTTTACATCGATATTTTATGTGGATGGGGGAACCTGCCAGGGCCTTACCTGGGCATGTCCGGCAACAAACTGGGCGCCCGCCTACGCACTGGGAGAGTGTGGCGGAGACACCAGCAATTCATGTCTTATGCCTTATGGAGTGGGAAGGAGCCTGGCCTCTTCAGCTCTTGTGTGGTGGCCTGGTATTTACTTTGTGAGGTGGGAGCCTATTGGCAGGACCCCTGTTTTTGACTGAGAGCTTTATTTATTTATTTATTTATTTATTTATTTATTTATTTATTTTTTATTTTGAGATGGAGTCTCACTCGGCCCCCCAGCTGGAGTGCAGTGGCACAATCTGGCTCACTGCAAGCTCCGCCTGCTGGGTTGAAGCAATTCTGCCTCAGCCTCTCAAGTTGGTGCGATTGCAGACACCTGCCACTACGCCCAGCTAATTTTTAGTGTTTTCAGTAGACACGGGTTTTCACCATGTTGGCCAGGCTGGTCTCAAACTCCTGACGTTGTGATTTGCCCGCCTTAGCCTCCCAAAGTGCTGGATTACAGGTGTGAGCCACCACACCCAGCCGAGAGACTTCTTTTAATAAATTCCACTTCTCAACTTTCAATGTGTCTGTGTGCCTAATTTTTCCTGGTCATTAGACAAGAACCCAGATTTTAGTTGAACTAAGGACTAAAAAATCCTGCATCACTAGCACAGCATGGTGACTCTAGTCAATAATAATTTAATTATGCTTTAAAAAATAACATAAAGAATATAATTGAATTGTTTGTAACACAATGGATGAATGTTTGAGATGATGGATACTCCCTTTACCCTGATGTGATTATTATGCATTGCATGCGTATATCAAAATATCTTATGTACTTCATAAATATATACATCTACTATGTGCTCACAAAAAATAAAAATAAAAATGTTTAAAATTAAACTTTTTCTTATAATCATAAAGTTTTACTTTTTTATTGCTGAATATTTTTAAAATATGTGAATTTACAAAAAGTAAAATAAGAATGTAAATATCACTACCCAGAGACATAGCTATTGATATTTATGCCTTTTCATCTAATTCTTCACCTTTGTATATTTTGCAAAGTTCATGCATTAATAAATATTTAATTTTGTAGTCGACCACTGAACTCAATATTTGCAATGCAAAATTTTGTCAAAGATGTCATAATTCATCCTATTTTGTTAATGGGATCATATTTTGTCCTATGATTTTAGGATAATCTTTTTTATTATCTGCCTACTTGTAATTATTTAGATCAATTTTATAAATTATGCTGCTAGAAGCATCTATGTGCAAAATATATTTTAGAATTAAAAATAATTTTGTAATATAGTTTATCATAAATGCAATCACACAGCCAAAAGGGTACCAACATTTCAAAGCATTAATATATATTTTCAAAAAAAATCTTATATCAATTTAGACTCCCGCCAGTAGGTATTGAGAGTATGGAGAGTACTTATCTCATAATACTCTGAAAGCTTTGAAAATTTAACTTTATTTACTTCTTTAAGTGTCTGTTTGTTACACTATTGGTAGCAATTAACAATCTGACACAGGATGCTTTATAGAGATATGTATTTATATATAAAAGCAATACATTGGGATCATATATTAAATTGTAATTAAAATTCAAGTACGTGAAGAGGGAATTGAGAAGAGGTGTAAGAGACCTAAATCAGCATTTGTGAATTTTACTTAGAAACACTTTAAATCTCAATTCAGGCAGAACATCTCTGAAGTAGATTCCAGTTCTGTGACTGAGAAAAACAGGGAAAATGATAGGGATTGAGAAATGTAAAAGTAGATGAGTGTATAGAGATTCCCAGAGCCAAAAAAGCAGCACCCTGTGGAACGGTATTTAAAGACCCTAACCTTGAGAGGATGCCGGGAAGTCCTTGAGTTGGTAAAAGACAGTTTCATGAATAATTTAATTACATAGAACTGTTGATTAAAGAAACTTCATTTAAAAAATTCAGCTGGGTCTTTTGTCATTAATACAACTGATAATCAAATGCAAGTGACCTCTCTTCACCCACCAGAAAAATTCCACAAGCCACTCAGAGACAGAACTACCTCATAAAACATTTGATGGTGTATTTTTTTAATAAATTATTATATAAAATTTTTCATAATTGACACAAATGTATTTTCACATTTGTCTAACAAATCTAACAGTTTCTATCAGCGGACTTTTGGATTATCACAACCATTAAAATACCTGAAGGGTGCTTATCCCCAAAGATCTTGAATTAAAAACATTTCTAAATGGAGAAATAAAGGTGAACCTAGAATAATGTTAGAATGAGAGTTGGAAGGAACTTAAAATACTAGCTTAGTCTAATATAAATTAGAAACCCAACTTTCTAAATTTCATTTTATTATATATTTTGAGTCAGCCTGGATTTTATTGATTCATCTTTTAATTGATTAGGATGTATGTGTATTTAGGGAAGCCAGAGCTTGACATTTTGCATAGATGACTCATAGTTTGTATTGTCCTCTTTGTACTGGTTTGAAATCCATAGAATGGGTTTGTCTCAAATCAGTACAAACCCATTCTAAGCTCCTTCCAGTTTAAACCCAGGTAATAAACCAGAAGGAGTATAGAATTTTAAGTAAGGCTGGAAAACACTTTACCAGATGTGTGACTTTAGGTAGATATTACCAAAAAGCTAGTAGAAGACAAGAAATAACTAAGATCAGAGCAGAACTGAAGGAGATAGAGACACGAAAAACCCTTCAAAAAATCAGTGAATCCAGGAGCTGGTTTTTTGAAAGGTTGACAAAATTGATAGACCATTAGCCAGACTAGTAAAGAAGACAGAATCAAATAGACACAATAAAATGATAAAGGGGATATCACCAATGATCCCACAGAAATACATACTATAATCAGAGAATACTATAAACACCTCTATACAAATAAACTAGAAAATCTAGAAGAAATGGATAATTTCCTGGACACATACATCCTCCCGAGATTAAACCAGGAAGAAGTAGAATCCCTGAAGAGACCAATAACAAGTTCTGAAATTGAGGCAGTAATTAATAGCCTACCAACCAGACAGCTTCAAAGTCAGATTCTACCAAAGGTACAAAGAGGAGCTGGCACCATTCTTTCTGAAACTATTCCGAACAACAGAGTCCTCCCTAACTCATTTTATGAGGCCAGCATCATCCTGATACCAAAATCTGGCAGAGACACAACAAAAAAAGAATATTTCACACCAATATTCCTGATGAACATCTATGCGAAAATCCTCAGTAAAATACTGGCAAACTGAACCCAGGAGCACATCAAAAAGCTTATCCACCATGATCAAGTTGGCTTTATCGCTGGGATTCAAGGCTGGTTCAACATACACAAATCATTAACATAATCCAACACATAAACAGAACCAATGACAAAAACCACATGATTATCTTAACAGAGGCAGAAAAGGCCTTCGATAAAATTCAACACCCCTTCATGCTAAAAACTCTCAATAAACTAGGTATTGATGGAACGCATCTCAAAATAATAAGAGCTATTTATGACAAACCCACAGCCAATATAGCACTGAATGGACAAAAGCTAGAAGCATTCCCTTTGAAAATCGCCACAAGACAAGAATGCCCTCTCTCACCACTCCTATTCAACATAGTATCTGAAGTTCTGGCCAGGGCAATCAGGCAAGAGAAAGAAATAAAGGGTATTCAAATAGGAAGAGAGGAAGCCACATTGTCTCTATTTGCAGATGACATGATTGTTTATCAGCTGAAAATCTCCTTAAGCTGATGAGCAACTTTAGGGAAGTCTCAGAATACAAAATCAATGTGCAAAAATCACAAGCATTCCTATATTCCAATAACAGACAGACAGCCAAATCATGAGTGAAATCCTATTTACAATTGCTTCAAAGAGAATAAAATACCTAGGAATCCAACTTACAAGGGATGTGAAGGACCTCTTCAAGGAGAACTACAAACCACTGCTCAAGGAGATAAGAGAAGGCACAAACAAATGGAAAAACATTCCATGCTCATGGATAGGAACTATCAATATCATGAAAATGACCATACTGTCCAAAGTAATTTATGGATCAATGCAGTCCCCGTCAAGCTACCATTGACTTTCTTCACAGAACTAGAAAAAACTACTTTAAATTTCATATGGAACCAAAAAGAGCCCAAATAACCAAGACAATCCTCAGCAAAAAGAACAAAGCTGGAGGCATCACACTACCTGACTTTAAACTATACTACAAGTCTACAGTAAACAAAAGAGCATGGTACTGGTACCAAAACAGATATACAGACCAAAGGAACAGAACAGAGGCCTCAGAAATAACACCACACATCTACAACCATCTGATCTTGGACAAACCTGACAAAAGCAAGCAATAGGGAAAGATTCCGTATTTAATAAATGATGTTGGGAAAACTGCTAGCCATATGCAGAAAACTGAAACTGGACCCCTTCCTTACACTTGATATAAAAATTAACTCAAGATGGATTAAAGCCTTAAACTTATGACCTGAAACCATAAAAACCCTAGAAGAAAACCTAGGCAATACCATTCAGGACATAGGTATGAACAAAGACTTCATGACTCAAACACCAAAAGCAATGGCAACAAAAATCAAAATTGACAAATGGGATCTAATTAAACTAAAGAGCTTCCACACAGCAAAAGAAAGTATCATCAGAGTGAAGAGACAACCTACTGAATGGGAGAAAAGTTTTGTAATCTATCCATCTGACAAAGGGCTGATAGCCAGAATCTACAAAGAACTTAAACAAATTTACAAGAAAAAAACAATCCCATCAAAAACTGGGCAAAGGATATGAACAGACACTTCTCAAAAGAAGACATCTGGCCCAAAAACATGAAAAAAAGCTCATCATCACTGGTCATTAAAGAAATGCAAATCAAAACCAAAATGAGATACCATCTCATGCCAGTTAGAATGGTGATCATTAAAAAGCCAGGAAACAACAGATACTGGAGAGGATATGGAGAAATAGGAACACTTTTACACTGTTGGTGGGAGTGTAAATTAGTTGAACCATTGTGGAAGACAGTGTGGTGATTCCTCAAGGATCTAGAACCAGAAATACCATATGACCCATCAATCCCATTACTGCCTATATACCCAAAGGATTATAAATTATTCTACTATAAAGACATGCACACATATGTTTATTGCAGCACTATTCACAATAACAAAGACTCAGAACCAACCCAAATGCCCATCAATGATAGACTGGATAAAAAAAAAAAAGTGGCACATAAATACCATGAATACTATGTAGCCATAAAAAAGGATGAGTTCATGTCCTTTGCAGGGACATGGATGAAGATGAAAACCATCATTCTCAGTAAACCAACATAGGAACAGAAAACCAAACACCGCATGTTCTCACTCATAAGTGGGAGTTGAACAATGAGAAAACATGGACACAGGGAGGGAAATATCACACATCAGAGCCTGTCGGGGGTTGGGGGGCTAGGGGAGGGATAGTATTAGGAGAAATACCTAATGTAGATGACTGATTGATGGGTGCCGCAAACCACCATGTCATGTGTATACTTATGTAACAAACCTGCACATTCTGCACATGTATCCCAGAATTTAAAATATAATAATAATTTTTAAAAAAACCACTCTGAAACTTAGTGCCTTATTAATTTACCAGCACCTTGTGAAGGCTAAGGAGGCAGGGTATAAACAACTCTTATGGCTCCATAAATTTAATGCCTTCCCTACCTCCTTTCTTTCTGTTCTTGCTCTATGCCTTGCATCATTCAGCATACCCTTCCTTCAGAACATTTTGTTTCCTAATGGCTATATTTTTCATGGCTCCCTAAAAATCTATTTACAACTTCTCAAACTCTAATTAGGTGACTCATCAGAGCTTTTATCCTTTTCATAAGATAAGTAAAATTCAAAAATTGCATATATTTGTACTTCTTTACAATTTGCTTGTTTTTTTTATGAGAAAGAAAAGCATTTGCCCTGGAAGGTGGCTTTTTCTGAAGGGTTCCTGTTGCAAATGAAAGACTCAACGTACATTTTCCTTATTGTTAATTTCAACCTAGCATCAGCTCGCACTGTCATCTGCAGAATACTGATAGGGAGAATTCCATATTGTGTTTCATTTCCAAGAGGGAGATCTTACATAAAGTTCTGGAGGTATGGGATGTCCTTATTCAATTGAATAAATGGCATATTGAGCACCTGTTATGTGCCAGTCATTGTGCTGGTCACAAGGAACACACACGTAAAGATTTTCTGTGTTATCCAAGACTTTCACGATTGGGTATACCTGCTACATAGCAGTTCTGTAATGTAATGCCTGCAATCTGACAGGTGTGTGCTGAAATATGCTTAAGGATAGGTTCATCGAGGGGGTAAAATTTAAACTCATAATGAAGTTGGAGTTTGCCTTTCAAAGACTGGGGCTGGATAAGTGAGATAATTGCATTTTAGTCAGAGGAAAGAAATGACATGTACAAAGGCAAGGAGCCAGGAATGAGCCTGGCATTTCCTGAGAATGACAATTAATTCAGCATCAGCAGAGCCTAGGATGTATGTGGGAGAAGGGAAAAAGATCAAATTCTACAGATAGGCAGCAGTTGTGTCCTGACGGGGAGTCTGTGAAACTTTTATAGCAGAAAATTTACTTGATCATATTTGCATTTTAGAATTAGGGCTCCAGAGGCAGTGATTGTGGAGGATAAATGGTAAGGAGTCAAGTCTGAAGTTGAAGGGTCAATTTTCTGGTCTATTGCAATAGACTCCAGGCAAAAGATAACAAAGGATAGCAGAATGTGTAAGATGAAAAGACCAGGTGTGGGATGGTGGTTGTCCACATTGATTAAGATTATACACTTGAGAAGCATATTACTTCAGAAATGTGCTGAACCTTTCTAATTTTCTGTTTTCTCATTCATAAAATGGAGATTATGCAACTTACTCTATAGAGTTGTAGAAAAAATGGAGCACGATGGATTATGTACTCAACATAATACCTGAGACGTAATGCATTTTCAATTATTAGTATTTATGTGGTAATATAGAATGTTGTTTTGTACTTGAACAGAGAGCAGAATGAGGAAGAAGAAAAGGCCAAGATATCCACCACTTATTTATAGAAAGGCAGGTTTTGATGGTTGTGATTTCAACTTTGGTCATATTTAGTTTGAATTGCCTATGGCACAATCAGCTGAAGTTGTCTACAAATGTGGATATGTGTTATGTGGAGCACATAAGACTGATCTGAGGACACCTCCCTGAAAAGTACTGATTTCTTTATTCTTCACCCTCCATTGAAAGAAAGAAGCTTCCATTTTTAATGGGATACTATCAGAAGAGTGCATCCAGCCATTTCTTTACTCATTCTTCCATGTAAATGGAATGATAAAACAGGGACTCAGTAAGTGTAGCTTTGGCCCTATCTTCTCTTTCTTCATTATTTATTCTCTCTCTCCTCTCTTCTCTTTCTCTCTCTCTCCCTTATCCTTTGCTCCTGGCTGTTTGACATCGGTCCACATGTGCTAGATACTATTGAGAGTTTGCTTCTTAACTAACACCTGAAGATATTTTCTTTCTTTCTCTTTAGGAACTCAAAAGAAGAGAAGCAGGAAATGAAAGCATTTGCTCTGAAGAGGTAAGCAGAGCCTGCAAACATGTGAAGGAGGAGGGCCAGAGAAATACTAGAGCAGAGCTGAGAATGAGAATAAGTCCTCTGGCATCAGAACCAGTTTAAAACAGACTCTTTCCTGTTAAAAACCAAACCAAAACAACACAAATGGCAGTCCGTGCTCAAGAAGGGTCTACTATTGTGACATCCAATACCTCATTTTCCCAACTCACATTCAAAGAAAAGTTTCCAAGCAGAAAGAGGGTAAAAATGTAGTAAAATGTTAGAATCACAAGGTTTGGAGTGAAGTAAAGGGGCCATCAGAGCATCATGTTCCATCAAGAACAGGCCCACTTCAACTGTCGACCCTTATCATCCCATTGAAAAGTATTTGTGTATCTATGAACTGATCTAAGCCTCCAGATACCCATAAAGATAGTATACAATTTTCCTTAATGTCAGGTGTTGAGTTGGTACTCATTCTTTCATTAGACGAATATGAAAAAGACAGGCAATTGTGGAAATACAAATTACAACCATATAGAACAGACTTTGAGAAAAAACAGCAAGAAAGCATAAACAGTGACAGTGATCAAATTGGGTTGATTTTAGAGCTAGTATAAGAGGCCATGAAGTCCTATTAAATTACTCTTATGTTTTATGGAAATAAAATATCTCAACACACTGTTTTTGATGAAGCCAAATTGCTGTAGACACTGAACCAGGGTAGCCAGACATACTGACACAAGCTGATATGGAAGCATCTCTTTGAAAGACACGCCTCTTTCACTTTAGAAATTGATTCTTGGAGTACTTTATTGAGAGACATTAACCAGAAAAAAATACAATTTAATAATGATGTCTTGGAGAAGTAGAAAGAAGGTAATAAAGCTACCAAATATTGACTTTTCCTTTCCATATGAAAGCATCAAAACATCTCATTTATCATTTATCCAGGTCGCATCCTTTTCCTGTGTAGCCTGTGACATTGAGAAGAGTTTGATACATTTTCTGTTTCCACAGATAACTTACTTTCTTCTCAGGTGTATGGAAGGTTTGGGTGACATAAAACTCATTGAATATTAGAAATCTAACAGTCATTCAAAACAAGTCATTATTTAAAAAGTGTTATTATTTTATAACCTATTCCAGCCACTAAGCTACATGCATGGCATGCATCGCATGCATCATTCACATTAACTATTATTATTATCTTTTTTGAGACAGAGTCTTGCTCTGTTACACAGGCTGGAATGCAGTGGTGCAATCTTGGCTCACTGCAACCTCTGCCTCTCAGGCTCAAGCAATTCTTCTGCCTCAGTCTCCTGAGTAGCTGGGATAACAGTGCCTGCCACCACGTCCAGTTAATTTTTGTATTTTTAGTAGAGATGGGGTTTCACCATGTTGGCCAGGCTGCATTCATAGTAATTTAAACCGATCCTTTGTACTATAAGATATTATTTTCTACCTAGCAGATGAGGAAACTGAGATCTAGAACACTGAGTATCTTGCTAAAGATTTTATAAGTAATAAGAAACAGAGCAACAATGTCTTTGGGCTTCAAAGCCATTATCTTAATCTTTCTCTTTTATTTTATATGTTATGGAAATTATTACTTAGTTTACAACACTAATAATTGTGACAAAGTTAAGAATGGTGGATAATCTAATCAAGAAAAACAGAATAGTGTGGATTGAGACAGGTAAGTGATGAGAAAGGAGATCAGTAGCTTCCGAGTGTCAGAGTTTCTCTCTCCCAAACTCTCAAGCGCACACTCCCACTTAAATTTGTCTGATACAGACCAAACAGATGGAGAAACCTCACAGGAATGTTACAGGCAGTAAAGAAGAAACAACAAAGATAAGCACATCGAATGAATTTATATCAACTGAAAAAGAGGCAAGGTCAGATGGGCTGAGCCAAGCTGGGAAAATGCCTGAATTTTAGGATTATTGATGTTGGAGAATAACATCATAGTCTATCAAGAGTTTTTGCTCACCAAGATAGACTGATTATGAAACAATTTTGCAGGTAGCTGTGAAGAGTCAATGTGAAATATATTTGAAAGCATGTGCTTGTTAAGGATGAGTGAGTGCTATAAATCATGAATATCCAACCACTTCATGTTCATAGCTGGATGCCACAAATGGCAAACCTAACAACATAATTGAAGCTAATATGTCACCAAAGAGATTTGAATTTAAGAAAGAACCCCCCTAAAGGGACATCGTTTGTTCTCCAGGGATTTATTAAGCGTGATAGAGGTAGTCCGCTCGTAATTTTTCAGCCTCTTCGTTTCAGGAGAAGATAATGAATTTTAATTAGTGAAGAAGACAGCTTTCCACTAAGGAGAAGAAAGCAAAGAAAACAGGAATATCGGTGTGTTTGGAGAATAATGTTAAAGCACATAACACCCCTTATTAATGCTAAATTGATGAGCAAACCTTTTTGCCTTCTGCTGTTGTATAATGTAAAAATAAAAGCAAAAACTGAGAAAATATGCTATAAACTGTGAGAATAAGGGGAAAACGTATGACTAAGATTGATAAACAGATTTTTCCAGATCACAAAGTCCTTAACACACTGATCATCACTCTTAATCAATAGTAATTGATGGTGATACATTTTCAACAATGCTTGATCTGCCTACTGAACATTCTGTCGGTCTTCTTTGTACTAGAGAATTAATAACTAATAAAGTTGGCCTATTATGAGACAGGAATTTCTTTCTTTTGTTTTCCAAGTATTTTAATTAGGCCTAAATGGTCCCGTATTGGCTATCCGGGAGAATTTGCAGAAGGTAAAAGATACAACGGTAAGATATGGCTTGACTCATTGTTAGCTAAGCTCCTTTTTCCCTTGTTAATTTCAGGTGTGCGTGCATGTGCACAAGCACATATGTTATATGTAAATAAAATACCTCAACACATAGTTTTCGATGAAGCCAAATTGCTAGAGACACTGAACCAGGGTAGCCAGACATACTAAGACAAGCTGATGTGGAAGCATCTCTTCAAAAGACACATCCCTTTCATTTTAGAAAGTAAGTGATTCTTTGAGTACTTCATTGAGAGACAGAAACCAGAAAAAAAATAGTGGAAAATAGTACTGCCAATTTAATAATGATATCTCAGAGAAGTAGAAAGAAGGCAATAGTAAATAAAAGAAAGAAGGTTAGTGTTTGGAGGAGGAGTACTGATTATAGTATTTTCGAAGGAGAAGTTGGTTTTGATTTGGTTTTTGAAGCATCTTTCAAACAATGAATAAGAAGCTACCCTCTTTTGTCATTGTTTAGTTATATTGATGGTCCTTGCAGTCATTCTACTCGCAAACCCTGGGACCTCCATGCAAAAGCTATCTTTGCTAATAAGGCTTTCATTCAGTAAGCATGCCGTGCCCATAAATTATTTGACATCTATTGCCCAAAATTACAACCAAGTATATGCAGCTTTGCTTTAGTGCCCTGATGTAAATTCACATGCAAATGCTGTTTGAATTATGACTGTGATTGGTTTTCAGTGACGCCATCTGAGGAGACTAGTGAGTTTATTGTGCTTTTCTGGCCTCCACTGTGAGTATCTGGCTACTCTAAATGAGGGCCCTAAAATTAAAAAAGACATATACTCACTTTCTATTCAGGACAGCTTGAGAAAACTGGACATGTCCTGTGGCCTGTGTCACTGCTATTACCAGCTATATAACCTCTTGACTGAAGTGAAGTTTCTCTCCTGACCAGAAAGGATAAATTTGAGTCGCTCAAGAACACAAAAGAAGTAGAAGACTACTATCCCCCTTTATCTGCCCTATAAACTTGTGTGCACTGTCTAAAAAGAAAAAAGAATTGTAATTTTTTTTTTTTTTGTAAGAAATAGGGACCTTCTGTTCCATCCCCTTCCACTAAGTTTTGGTAACCATAAGGTAAGAGGTGATGAATAAAACTTGTTTTGGTTTTATGCCTCTCTAGTAATTCTTTATGACATCTCTAATCTCTAAGGCTGTCTTTGGCTAAAGGACTAGACCCTGCTCTTAGAAACCAGGAAATTAGTCTTTAGCAGTCTAAAACAGTAGACCAGTGGTTTTCAAGTTACAGATCAAAATCCACTAGTGAGCCAATAGGGGCCTTCTTAATAGGTCAGAGAAATTCAAGGGTTTTTTTTTTTTGAGTTATTATGCATAAACAATGAACAATTTCATTCAGGTCTATTTGGGGTGAAGAGCAAGGGCTACTTCTTTTGGATACTAAAAGCTGGTGTGCATAAACCAATATTAGCTCAGTAGTAGAACTTGATGAGATGGTAACATAGTATTATATTAACATGTAAAATGCAAAGTTCCTCCTACACAGTCATGTATGTAGTTAGAATTCTTCTGAATTTCCAAGAAGTATCAGTGTTCCATTGACTTAGCTGTGATTGTCATAAGCCACTAGTTTTGCTTCAGAATGATCAATTGTGGTTAGTTTATCATTTATCTTTTGCCTCTTTGAGAAAGACAGTTCTTGGTTGGTACAGCTGTCCCCTGCATTGCATAGCTTTTGACATTCCTAGAATGACATTCCTGACTTTCCCTGGCTGAAAAATTAGTTCTACCAATTAATACCAATATAATTTGTGGACATCATTTACTTAATTTCAAAATGTGCTCAGATAAGCATAGGACCTTTATTTTATAATAAAAATATTTAAATGTATTAAAATATATTGTGTTTATAAAATATAATATTTTATAAATGAAGAAAATATTAAATATTCTTTCAATTGTGTTTATACTGAAAACATCATTGATATTATGCACCCATGACTATGTACTATTCATATAATGCAAAATTTTATTAGGCAGTGTTGTGGATTGAATTGTGTCCACAAAAAGAAATGCTGAAGTTCTAACCCCTTCCGTCAACTCTTTAAAAATAGGGTTATTGCAGACATAATTCTGTTAGGATGAGATTGTACTGGATTAGTATAGATTCTATTCTAATATGACCGGTGCCTTTATAAGAAGAGGGGAAAAGACAGGAACCCACTGAGATAATGTCATGTGACGACAGAGGCAGAAGTTGAAGTGATGCATCTGCAATTTAAAAAAATGCCAAGGATTCTAGGAAAAGCTATGAAGAGGAAGGAAGGATCACCTCTTAGAGCTTCCAGAGACAGCATAGCACTGCTGACTACTTGATTCTAGACTTCTAGCATCCAAACATGTAGATAATAAATTTATGTTGTCTTAAATCACCCAGTTTATGGTAATTCATCATAGCAACCCATTGAACTGATATAGACAGGTTACCTAACTTCTCTATGTATCCAATTCCTTCTCTGTTGAATAGAACAAGTACAGGAGTTCTGAGCAATAATACATTAATATTAATAAAATATTTAGAATTAATGCATGATACATGACTGTAACATAATTAGAACAGTATGTGTTAGCTATATATACTTTAAGTAGCTGCGTTAAACAATATTTCATAATTTCTGCTTCTAAGATAGTTTATTCATTAAAGCTTGAGGTTGGCAAACTATGACTCATGGGCCAAATCAAAACTGGCAACTGCTTTTGTAAATTAAGTCTTTTTTCATTTTGTAATGGAGCCATATTTGTTTATCTATTTTGACGTAAGTGATTTATTTATATTGCTTGCCACAAGTTTCCTGCAACTTACTTCTTTTGTTTTTCTATAATTTGGGCTCTATTGCAACTCAAAGCACAAATGAATAGGGTAGATAAACTGGTGGGCTACTTATTCCATATAAGTTCTCAATAGTTAAGTGTTTAAGGCCACTGAATCAGATATACCCTTAGTAGAACTGAAGATTAAAATGAGGACTAAAATAATACATTTTTATTATCTCTGCGTTTTCTAATAAGGTTTTATGTAATGATGACTCATGAGAGTTTAGTATGCTTTAACTGGAAACCACATTTTCCTATTGAGAATCATCTTTGTTTAAACATTTTTTCAAGCTATTGATTATCATATCTAATACTGCCAAAGGAATTAAACAAAGCAGTAAAGTAGAAGTAATGACCCCAAACTCAAAAGCCAATTTATAAAGTGAAAATTACAAGCTTTTAAAGCAAGAACATGGGTGATACAATCATTGGATGAGGAAATTGATCTGTGGCAGCTTGCTCGGAGTTTTATATGCACTTCCTGAGGAAGGGAACAAGATCCTATTGCCAAAGAGCTGAGAGTCTACCCCTTTGTAATTTTCAGGGGATTTCTAATTTTCATGTTGCTTGTATGGCTAGCTTATCAGCTCTTACCATAAAATTATTCTTTCTAACCCTAAGGAGAGTGAAAATTCTAGGTTGAGGAGGGCCTAGGTTGAGAGACTACATATTTAATTATTTTCCTGTTTCAAAATTCATGGGTGAAAGATGGGTCATTTACAAGCAGTGGTTTTCTACTACATATTTATCTCTCCAAGAGGCTCATTTATTTTTGTAATAACTAGTTTGGCTCCTTGGAAGGATCTGTTCGTGGTGTAAAGAACAGAACATTGCATTAGGGTTTAAGAGGGCTCAACCAACTCTAGGTCATCTCAGGTCAGGATAACTGTCAACACTAAATTACTTGGAGATCGTTTGGGGTTTCTACACTATATTATATGGGCTAGAGGGTTCTGAGATCTAATTAAAATATCAGTGCTTTCTGAAAAATTATTCAAATTATTGGTAAGGCCTAAGAATCACCTAGCAACGCACCTTATTTGTGAAAAGGTTTGCAGCAGTCATTTAAAACAATTTTAACTCACTTCTAAAGGGTTTTATCCAACTGGGCTTACCTCAAGGTAATTTATTCAATAAACGATAATTGAAGACTTACTAATTAGTAGACACTGTGCTAACTTATCTTATGGTGAAGAGAAAGAAACAATAAACAATGTAAATAGCATTTTAGAAGTTCTTAAATACTATGGAAGTGTTACATAATTGCTAAGAGTAGGAAGTGTTATAAAATTGCCAAGATGGGTCAAAGAGTTGGAATTTTAGAAAAGATAATCAGAGAAGGTTTTACTGTGAAGGTAAACAGTTAAACAAAAATTTGATGGACATTTAATCAAACATCACTTGGGGACCATCTGTGTACCCACAGCTCCCAAGGACAAATGTGGGCTCTGCCTCTAGCTCAAATGAGTCATTGATGAAGCAGAACTTGTTCCTGTAGAATGGAAAACCCCACATAGAATCCTTTAGCAAAATGAGCTTGTATAAGGATTTGTCATGGAAGACATTAGCAATCATAGCATCTTGACTTTTTAAATAACAGAATTAAGGAGGAAGTTTTTGATACTAGGAACAGGGACTTCAGCCACTGCCTCAAGATCTGCAGATACAGCCTCCCCACTCCAACCATCACACACTTAAGCCACCACAAAATAATACCATCTCAGTTAAAACTATGTGATTTGATTGTTAGATTGTTATGCTAATATAGCTTCAAAAGGAGTCTCATAATTTGAACATAACAACAGAATGGCAGATGGAGGCTAATGTATTACATTTATGACCAAATAAATCTAATTTTGACCATGTATTAAAGTAGGAGACCCATATGGGCTAATCCTCAGAATTGCATGGACCAAGCAGAAATCAGAGGTAAAGTAGTAAAGAATGTGAAAGTCACTTTGCAGCCACTAGTAAGGCAAGAATAAATATGCTAAGAGAGATTTAAAAGCAGAGAAAATGAAGACTGGTATAGGTCTCTGAGGATATTACAGTTAAGAAGAGGTCAATTGATGTATGTGCAGAAATACTTCTAGAAGCAAAATGTCTCGGGGTTGAAGTGTAGAATAAAACAAGAAGAATTGGACCAATAGTTCTATCTTAGAACATTCAGAACGTGTGTCATTTTTACACAAGAAACTTAAATAAATGTTATATCATTTTATTTGTTTGTTTTGATTAAGCTCTGTTGAAGAAACAGAATCGGTATACAGAGTCAATAAAGCTTACTGAAAGGGCATATGTGCTTCTGTGTTTCAGAGGATGCTAAGTTTAAATAATAAATATAGCAACCTTGAAAAACACAATAGAGAATATGTAAATGAATAAACAGTGGGTAAGGATAATGATGCATATATTCTTTTAAGTCTTACAAATAAAACATGTTTAGCATATAGTAGAGCCTTGTAAATCTAATAAAATTATTGGACAAATTTGATGAGGTCTCGTTGGTTAAAAAAAAAGAACAATGAGAAGTATAGAACAGTTAAACATGTGCAAAATCAGGACTGTAAATGCCAAAGCAGGTAGGAATTGAACAGAGTTGCTTGATGAACTGAATTTAAGATAGGATAAAGGGAATACAATGACTAAGAGGTTGAAGTGTCACTGTGTACTTGAAAAATAATTAGACTTCCCTGGAGATGTATCAGACAATGATGTTTGATGACTCACCTTTATAAATTAGTAAGAATATCAAACAAGAAACTTATGTCGCGAGTTGCTGAAAAATGCAAAAAAGTAATGAAGGCATTTTGTGCGAAGTATTTCAAGATTTTAAAGGCTGGGCCGAGTTTGCCAAGAAAGTTTACTCGCATAAGCACAATCATTCCCTTGCCCCTGAAAGTAACATTTGGGAATTTTATAGGAAATTGAAAATACAAATCATCTTGGTTCTGTAAGTCTGACTTTGTCATCTCCTTTCTCCTGCTCTTCCTCAGCTTCCTTCTCCTCCTTCTCCTCCTCTACTGTTTTCCCTTGTCCTCTCCCTCCATTCGCTTTTCAAAAATCTTTCTGCAAGTTATTGTGTTCTATCTTTGTGAGAGTTCTTATTAGAGAAGAAAACTGTCTGAATAAATTAAATGTTGTCAGATGAGAAAAATTTGAAAATGACCATAAGCTCATATTTACGCTTAAACTTACTTTCTCTTAAAGTTTTTATTTTAAATTATGCCTTCAAGGGACAGGGAAACAAGGGTGTAGCTCACATCCTCTGCTTCATTCTTCTCACAGAAACAAAACTATATGGCTCTGATTAGGGATAAAGTGAAGTTTTCTTTGTTTGTTTCTTTGTTTGTTTTTAATTTGTGGGTGGTTTTAATATAGTCTGCAAGGATGGACAAATAGAAATTCTGGATCATCGTAATCTTTTGTTGGATATTCATATTGTAAATACCCCTTCCAAATGTATGTGTAGGTTGCATTTGTTTCTCTTTTAGTGTTTTGATGAACTACAATTAATTTTGATGAAGTCAATCTTTTTTGTTTTGTTGATGGTTGGCACTTTCTGCATTTTTTTTTCTTTTGAAACAGTGTCTTACTCTGTCGCCCAGGCTGGAGTGCAGTGGTGTGATCTCAGCTCACTGCAACCCCTGCCTCCAGGGTTCAAGCGATTCTCCTGCCTCAGCCTCCCAAGTAGCTGGAATTACAAGTGTACACCACCATACCAGGCTACTTTTTGTATTTTTAGTAGAGACGAGGTTTCACCATATTGATCAGGCTGGTCTCAAACTCCTGACCTCGTGATTTGCCAGCCTCGGCCTCCCAAAGTGCTGGGATTACAGGTGTGAGCCACTGTGCCCGGCCTCTGCATCTTTTAAAAGAACAATTTGCCTACTGCAAGGATGTGAAGATAGCTTTCTTTCCATTTTTTTCAACCTTTTAAATTTATATCTACATTTAATATGAAACTGATTTTTGTCTGTGTTCTGTAGGAGGGGTCCAAGTTATTTTTATTTTCATTTTTCCTTTTTTTTTTTGAGACGGAGTTTCCCTCTTGTTGCCCAGGCTGGAGTGCAATGGTGTGATCGCGGCTCACCACAACCTCTGCATCCCAGGTTCAGGCGATTTTCCTGCCTCAGCCTCCCAACTAGCTGGGATTACAGGCATGAGCCACTACACTTGGCTAAGTTTGTGTTTTATTAGAGATGGAGTTTTACCATGTCAGCCAGACTGGTCACAAACTCCTGATCTCAGCTGATCCTCTCACCTAGGTCTCCCAAAGTGCTGGGATTACAGGCATGAGCCAATGTGCCCCGCCTCAAGTTATTTTTCCACATAGAAAACCATTGTTCCAGTATTGCTTATTGAAAAATATTATTGTTTTTCTACTTTGTTGAATAGCACTGTTGTCATAAATTTGATGACCATATACATGTGGGTTGATTTATAGAATTTGTTTTCTGTCTTGTGACCTATCTGCCCAGCCTTGTCCTGATAGCACAGTTTTAAAAGTTATTGTAACTTTTAAGAAGATGTGGTATCTGCTATTGTAAGTCTTCTAACAGCATTCTTTCCTCTCAAGATTGCTTTGATTCTTCTTGATCATTTGCATGTCCATGTAATGTTTGGAATCATCTTGTCAATTTATTTATGCCCATTGACTAATAACGAATAATAGCAATTTTTGCAGTATTAAATGCTCTAATCTCTGTACATTATTCTTCAGTTTAAGTCTTCATTAATTGTTTTTCAAAATTCTTTGTACTTATCGTATAGATACCTTGTAGTTATTTCATTAGTATTATTCCAATGTGTCTGATATTACTGGTGAAATGGACTCAATTTTAAATTAATTTTCTAATTATTTATTTTTACTTTGTAGAAACAATCTTTGTTACACGAAATCTAATAGTTTATATGAAATTTAAAAATTTTTAACTACTTTTAACCTATATAAAAACACTGCAAATATTTTTTTCCATTAAAACTGTATCCCCTTTTCTTTTTTAAAAAAAATTTCCTTGACAAAGTTACCTACGACAGTGTTGAATCCAGTTGGAAGTACCAGAGATCTTTGTTTTTTTCTCAATCTCAGAGGAAATTTTCAATAATTTTCTATAAACGTGATTTTTGCTGTAGTTTTTTGTAATTATTTTTTACCAGAATAAGGAAATTCTTATGAATAGCTCTTAATTTTATTCAGATACTTTTTGTACATCTATTGAAAAGGTTTTATGATTTCTTCCTTTTTACCTATTGATTTACTAAATTATATTAACTTTTAAAAAATGTTAAACTCATATTCTAAACTTAAAGGTAAACAAGTTGGATATATACATTTTATGTATCATGACATCAGATTTGCTAATAATTTAGCAAGGAGTTTAACACTTATTTGCATGAAAAATATTTGAAAACTTTACTGGTAAAACCAACTTTGAAATTATGATAGTAAAAACACAAGTAAATTAAACATTTATTTAAAAATATTTTATTTTTATTTTTTTTTAGAGATGGGGTCTCACTAGGTTACCCAGACTGACCTTGTACTTCTGGGCTCATGCAATCCTGCCACAGCCTTCCAGTTGCTGAGACAATAGGTACATCCCACTGCATTAAAAAATTGAATTTCTAAATAAAATACCTATTGGATACCACACTTATCACTGAAGTGATGAAATAATCTGTACATCAACCCCCTGTGACATGCAATTTACCGGTATAATACACCTGCACATGTATCTCTGAACCTAAAAGTTAAAAATAAAAACAAGTTTTCCCACTCATTAAAAAATACATTATTAAAAACAAAAACAAAAACAAAAAATATATAATTTTTAAGTTTCTATATTTTTACATCGATTTTAGTAAGTTTTATTTTTCTTATGATTTGTCTATTTCATCTTAATTTTAAAATATAGACATAAAGTTTCATGTGATATCTTCCTAATATCTTTGCAATGACTGTAGGATCTGTAGTTATGTTCTTTTTCCTTTCTTTACATTGGAAATTTGTATTTTTCTCTTTTTGTTTTGTCAGTTTTAGTATGGATTGGAAGATTAGAAAAAGTATCCTACTCTAGACAGATGCGAACTTGTATCAGAGTACACAGTTTGGCAAGCAAGTGCCAGCTGGATTTCAACTCCTAACTTAAACACAGTATTTTGTATAGTAGATTAAATGTATAGATATATATCATGGCCAATGTACTTACATTATATGTATATATTCCTGACATATAGACTAGAAACAGTAAAGCACCTTATAGTTATAAACACTCATTCCTCACCTGACCTGTGTCAAGAAGCTCCCTCACACATGAAGGCAATGGCTGTTCCCCTGTATCAATCTTTCAATTAACATTTTGTGATTTGCTTTTTGTGTATTTCCTGACATATCCACTGAAACAGAATATAGGCTAGGACGTTTACAATGGTGTTATAGTTATCAAGAAAATTTGTTTTCTTGTGCTTACCAGTAGAAAAATAGAAGATAACTAGTGATGATCAATTTAAATTACATTAAAAGAGATCTTATCAGGTACATATTTGTTATTTAGAAACTCAGGTGTATCACATAATAAATAGAAATTGGTGGGAAAATAATGAATTTTTAAAACTCTGTGTGAAGCATTTATTTAGGCAGCACATTTAAATTAAAGTAATAATTACTTCTATCTTAGACAGCCAGAGAATTTCATGCTTTTTTCTGTCACTATTTAGATAGACTTATGGCATGTAAGGTCACATTGTTCAACCATAAAATTATAAGAGAGTGTGTGTGTGTGTATGTGTGTGAATTAGAGCAAGCCACTATGATTTCATATTGTTAGAATCTAAAAGTGAGATTTCAAGGCCTGTATAGGTGTTCAATAAATATCTGGTGTTAGATTATTCCTTGGAGATTATTTTGTTAATGTGGTAATTTTAATTTCTGCCTGTACCATTTTGTTTGGACATAAGGTATAACATAACAAAATTCCTGGTGAACAGCATAATACCTGCACACTCATGTAACATACAAATTATTGGATATAATGTGAATAAACAATCTTGCTTCTTATTTCATTATGGGGTTAGGGGATTCATGTGGAAGAAATAATTTTAATGATTTGCAAAAGAAGCATCTTGTTACTGCCCAGACATGAGAGATTGTGTGAATTTGTCTTTTGAAGCTCAGTTTTTGATCAGGAAGCTACTAGTAACACTACAGAGGTTGAAAATAGTTCTTTTGTAAATATTTACAGCAATCAAAGCTGTGACAGAAAAGCTGATGTGTTGAAATTATGTAATACATGTATTTCAGAAAGTAATTACAAGTGGAAATGGAGAATAAAGGCTTATAATCAAACAAATAATCCACATATTTTTCAATAAGAAATACTGGGCATTGGCAAGGGAAATGTTAGGATATTTACAACTATGGTAAAAACTTGGGATTTCACCAGGCATTTTTTAAGCATCAATCATAATTATGTTTTAAGACTGTCACTCAGGTAAGAGGACAGATCTAAAGATAAATATTTGAGAATCATGATTTCAAAAGAATAATTATAGCAATGAATATTCATGAGCTATTTGAAGTAGTGAATATGAGGAGCAAAAATGCAGATTTATTCTGGGGTACACTCAACTGTGAGGAGAGGGAAGTATGCTCAAATGAATTGACAAAAAACAAGGCTAATGTAGAACCATAAAGCAGTTAAAGTCTAGAAGTCACAAAAAGTTGAATTGTAAGTAGAAAGAGTTAAACGTCAGCACCAATTACTTCAGACAGACAAGAATGTAAAGTGGAAAGATTCTCAAATCTTTAATAATATATTTTATTTACAGAATTTACCTCAGGCGTTTCACGGGAAGAGATTTTAATAAAGTGAATATTTGCAGATGTCTGGGCAGAGTTAGGAAACAAATGGGAGATGGTGAAGTACTGGAAGTTTAGCAGCAGTGAAAAGCAGTTCTTTCCCACTCCCCAGTCCTTGGCTGGTGGGAATACTTACCTATCAAATAGGTGCTACTTGGTGAGAACTGTAAACATGGAGAGTTGTTCCAATTGCTGCTTCCAGGGAGCACTCTCTTTACATCTGTGTCTTTAAGTTCCATTAGCTTCCCTCTCACCTTCACCTAGGAGGTGGTAACAGCTCTCTGCTGCTGCTTGCCTTGAGGTGACTTAGCATAATTCTTGGTTTCTCCTTACTGTACCTACACACATGTAAAGAGATCCTTTGTTGAATTTCCTTAATTACTTTGAGTGTGCCATCCTTTCACTGGATTGCCTCATCTCCATGGTAAAAAGCAGTGATGTGAGGTAGATATTCTTACCTCTCTCCATTTACACATGAAGATGTGTAAATTGACTTTCCAAAGGCAATACATAGCAAATGATACAATCTCTCTCCTTTCCATGCATTATACTGCTTATTTCAGGGCAAAGAGAAAAGAAACAACAGAAGAAAAAATATTTTTCATCAGGAGTCATGAAATGATGCAATGTAGGTAAAAGTTAGGAGAAAATGTTTTTTTCTTTTACAAGAAACAGCATGTCTTTTTCAGTTTAGATGGAAGACTGGAATAATTGCTGTAGAAACAGAAACATATTGAAATATGCATGAATACTGAAGGTGGTGTAAATCTCATAATTACCAGGAAAGGGTTAGTGATCGACTTCTTAGAGGAAAAGCAGTAAGATTTGCTGTATGGTTGGCAAAGAAGGGAACCATTCCATGATCATAAAGGGCACCTTGAAAATGGCCAGATCGTTTTGGAAGTATGTGACATGTCAAAAGGAATACCAAATAGACACTTTTAGGTGGAGCTACGTGAAACCATCCCTATTGCTTGTGAAAAACTTCAATTAACATATTGTACTATCCAAAGTTGCTGTTCCCATCTTTATATGTGAATTACATTATTTTATAATTATCTTGAGTTTTATTTTTACTTATAATTTTTCATCTGACTAAATGAATTCTGTTATCATTGCCCTGTTTCATTATCAGTAATGACACCGAGATTACTAACATATGCCTTTATTTTAAAATCTTATTGTAGACTTGTTTGTTCTATGCACTTGTGGTTATCAGCTAAAGAAATCTAGAAAGTATTTAATTTGTGTGGACTTAGATCTTAAATCTATTCTTCTCTTGATTATTATTTTTATATTTATAATCTTTGCTACATTCCTTAGCTGCTATGCCTGCCAGTTTCAGGACCTTTTCAATCAACACTTCTGACTTGAAATATACCTAGTTTGCTTCCTAACTATACAGTATATTCTTATTCCTGTCACTATAATTATTTTATTTTATTTTTTTGTCTAATTAATTAATTAATTTATTTTTTGAGACGGAGTCTCTGTCTGTTGCCCAGGCTGGAGTGCAGCTGTGCGAAGTCAGCTCACTGCAACCTCTGTCTCCTGGGTTCAAGTGATTCTCCTGCCTCAGCCTCCTGAGTATCTGGGACTACAGGTACACGCTGCCACACCTGGCTAATTATTTATTTATTTATTTATTTATTATTTTTAGTACAGACAAGGTTTCACCATGTTGGTCAGGCTAGTCTCGAACTCCTGACCTCATGATCCGCCTGTCTCGGCCTCCCAAAGTACTGGGATTACAGTTGTGAGCCACCACGCCCAGCCTCCTGTTACTATAATTCTTTAGATTAATAACCAATAAGGTAACCTGCCTCTCCCAGTCCTGCTGCCTGATTTTTGGCTGGGATCTAGGCTCTCATGTCTATGCACAGCCCTCAAAGACTCACCTCACCAAATGTAGCTGGACTTGCCAGCTTCTTAATTCTGTCTAATGTAAAGATGTAGAGTCAGATCTCCATATTTAAGTTAAGGAGAAAATTTGCTAGCAGGCATATGACTACCTTTGATACCAGAACTCCCTCTACTGATTAAATGAATTAAACAAAACAAAAGGATAAAACGTTTCGTGCCAAGATAAAAGTTTATGCATGTTTTTCGTTAAAAGTTACTAGGAAAATCTTCTGCATTCCAGATGCTATCTAAATGTATAGTACTTGTGTTGATTTTCAACTGTGTCTCACTATGTTATTCAGGCATTACCAGAATCATAAAATGTCAGTGGAATACATAATTAATTAGTAATTAATTAATTTCCAATTATTCAGATCCACTAGGAGACTTCTAATCTGGTCCAGGCTTGATTTCTTTTGTTTAGGCTAATTCTTACATATGTGCTCAGCTGGCAGGATGGCTAAGGGAAGACTTATCTAGATCGACCTCACAGCTTTGGAGTTCTAGCGGTTATTTTCTGGTGTCCAGAGAGTGAGGGAGCCATATGTCTCATATCATCCAGCTGGTTAACCTCTTTTTCTCATGTTGATTTTTCAAGTTTGAGAACAAAGAAAAGCATACAAGATCTCTT
The DNA here is from genome assembly GCF_037993035.2 of Macaca fascicularis. NCBI lineage: Eukaryota > Metazoa > Chordata > Mammalia > Primates > Cercopithecidae > Macaca > Macaca fascicularis. The sequence continues at coordinate 86,687,495 of NC_088387.1, forward strand.
AGGGCTAAGTCTAGAACTGACATACTGTCACTTTCACCACATTTTACAGGCAGGGATAATTACAAGGCCATTTTAGAAAGCATGGGTAGGTAAATAGACTCCACTTCTTAATGGAAAAACCTATCAAGTGACAGGTTTGTGGACAAAGGAAGGGAAATAATTGAGACCACATTTGCAATCAATCTACTTCCTGTCTGATGGACATAGGTTCTGCTGACTGGACAGTCCCTGTGTTTGCTGACTACACTGCCTACTTCAAGACAGTAACTAAGTCCCTCTTGGGCTGCCGGCTGCTTGGGTTTCTTTCCAGTGTAAAATCTGCTGTAGTCTCTTCCTGCTCATCTAGACTCCTGGGCCCAAACCCTACTGAGAATTCCTTTTGTATTGCTGCCAAAAATTCCTTGCAATAACTTAATGGAAAATAAAATACTTTATTGCTCAATTTTTTTCAGTCAAATTCAATTTTACCTTGGAAATAAGTCTTCATTCAGAGAGTGAAATATCTATGATTCTTTTTACTTTCTGGATGTTAATTCACATGACACATAGGCAGACCTTTTTCATGAAGAGCATTGATTATTCAATTAATACCTTTGATGAACACCAACAAAAATTTGGAACCCATGCAGCTGCATGAATATTAAAAAGTCACTGGAAGAGAAAACATGACTGAGCAAACATGGTAATTACTATAATCCTGTCACTACACCTGGATGACTTACTAAACCCACCCTGTAATAAAGAAATTACTAACCTGTTTTCAAGCTCTATATTGGGTGAGAGAAGATATGAGTTGCTTTTATTGTGAGTGCTTGGAGTTTTGATTATATTCAAGTTTTTAGACCCCTGCCTTATTTGGGAAGGTAAAATATTCTACAAATACAGTTTGTGGATCAGGGAAAGCTGAATTCCAAGTTAGAAGAACAGGCATATATCAGGAGCAGGAAAAGACCATGCATGGGTGAGTTTCAAAGGCTAGTTGTGTGCATAAGCACATGTAAAATCAAAGAAAAATATTATGTCAGGGCCAGAAAGGTAAACTAAAAGTTAATGTTTGAAATATCAGAGTATCTAGTAAAGGGAAAAAGCTGTGTTTGGGAAGAAGGTAAAAAGCCATCTAGCCAAAAAGCTGTGGGAAAAATGTGTAGGAATATAGGTTAAAATATTCATTCATCAAGCACTCGCCATGTGACAGAAGCTCTACTAGGTGACATTGTGGCACAAAGTTGAATAACTGTTCAAGAAGGGGATGATTTACTGAAGAATCCAGATACGTTTAGTACAAACCATCATACAATGTAGTAAGTTTTTGCCAAAGAAAGAGTAAGTATTCTTTGGAGGCATATATGAGAAAAATATTTTTGCAGGTGGGATACTTACATCTGAATAAACAAATGGATTTTTTTTTCAGACTGACAGAAAGATCTTTCTAACTACAGAATTAGTCAGCAAAGAGGTGTAAGTGTGTAAAATTATACCACGAATTTCAGAAGCAGTGAGTTCTCAAAAAATATCCTGTATGTTGTGGAGTGTCAGGAAATAAATTTGGAAAAGTAAGTTCATACAAGATTTTAAAAGACCTTAAATCATTTTCTAAAAATATACAAAGCTGATACATGGTTACAAAATCTAACAGATCGTCTTAGTTGAAAAATATGGAATTCCTTCTGGTAAAAAGGTTGTAGAAAAGGTCAGGTACTTGGAGTTAAAAGCAATGCGATCATCTGATTAAAGTGAGGAAGACTGAGATATGGGAAAAAATTTTGTCCATCAAACCAGCTCTCCCACAGTTAATAATTACAAACTCCAGACAAAATATTTTAAAAAATCATCTAAGGAGTAAATAAAGTCTGGATGAAAGTCAACACTTTGAAGAAAAGAGTGCTATAGTGTGAAATTCTTCTTTATTTTGCTCTTAAAGTTGAATACCAGTCTGCACCATTTAAAGTGGGTCAAAATCCAGTGGACAACCTGCAGTCTTATTGGCAGAGAGTGCTACAGTGTTTGTCCTTGTGACTGGCCTCTGGTTGGCCTCCAGAGGTCAGCCACAAGGGCAAACATGGTAGCCAGAGAGTAAAGAGGAAAATCCCAGTAAGGAGAGAGAAAGTAGAGTCACAAATTCTGTGCATAAACTCTGTAAATCACATATCCAACAAATGACTTGTATTCAGGCTACATACTATATTCTCTGGATGATCCCTAAATTGTGCAATGTAGGGCAACCTCCATTCATCTAAGGCTAAATAAAACTGAAATTTGAGTTGCTTACTATCACAAGGGGACAGAGTTTTACAGTTTGAGTTCAGCCGAGTTACCAGCTTACTCAAACATTGAAATCAAGATCAATACTCTTCAGAAGAAGAAAACATAATGGACAGTTTCTACATCAGTTTGCTTCCTCGTCAGCATTTGGAATTATTGGATGCATTAATCATATTTAATTTAGATATTGTAGCAATTGTGTAATGGTATCTGATTGTGGCTTAAGTTTGCATTCTGCTAATGAGTGATGATGTTGAGCATCTGTTCGTGTGTCTATTTGCTTTCCATATGTCTCCCTGGATGAAGTCACTGTTATCTTTTGCCATTTAAAAATTATAATTATTTGTTTTTAAATGATTTTTGAGGGTTCTTTTTATAGTTTGAATACAAGTCAT